>NW_024117795.1:0-18482 GCF_003073215.2 Triticum urartu | reverse complement strand
TCTTTCCCTCTATGGACTAAGTCTTCCCATCTAGTAAATGCTCACTTGCTTGTACATCTTGCATTGCAACGGAAACGAGTTGATCTTTCCTGTATGGACTAAAGTGTAGATTTTTGTAATCAGAAAAATAGTACAAATTTGTTTAGTTGGTCATCGGGAAGACCCTTTCAGCATTAATTGGTGGTGAGGGATGTAAGTCATAACCACTCTAAATTTTAAAAATGGTTTATACAAAGTGAGACGAGAACCAGGTCAAGAACATACTTGCAAAGTATGTCGGTGGGTACGTAATTAACGAACTCATCCTCCTGTTATTGCAGATATTTTTGAATTTGTTTACTATTTTTTGATGTCATTGTTACTGCCGCGTGCATTTGAGCGAGAAATTTAAATTAGTAATTTTGATTGTTTGCCCCCCCCCCCCCCTCCCCCCGAGTGACGGGTGGGGCTGGGGCCACTAGCCATTGAGACAACCCTGGGGCAAATCATCAAGCCCCATGTAAAGTGAGGCAAATGATCCAAATCCTCACATTTGAGCTCAGTAGCAGAGTAGCAATTACCATAACCGTGTACTGTCAGTAGTAATCAATTCCCAAAAAAACTTTGCCACGCAACCTTTCAAAATTTACCCACTTTTTGTACCTAAAAATTATCACATCAAACATAAAAGTGATTTTGCCTTTATTTATCAAGAACTCATCACTTGATATTATTGGACCTAAGAGGGTTAGTGCGGTAATGTTAAATTATCTTAAGATGTCATTAATAAGCCATTTTGTTGCTGGGGAAAGAGAGTATTCCAATGTTCATGGGGTTGGGAAGACGAAGTGTATATGGCATCTCCAACGCTAGCCCCTAAAAGGACACCGTAAATGTCCTTTTTTACATTCGGACTGTGTCCGCAAACATGATACGGGAGCGTGCCGTCCAAAGCTAAACTTAAAACATTCCATATTTTTTCGCTGAGGCAGTTGATCAAACACCTTGCGTGCAATGGCAGTGCGTGCGGCCACAGACGCAGCCAACCATGGGCGCAGCCACGGGTGCCGGAGCTGAGCTCAAGCTCGAGCTGCCCATCCATGGTGGGCGTCGGAAGAAGAGAGGTGGAAGGTGAAGGGAGGGAGAAAGAGTGGAGAGATAGGAGAAGGCCACGACCGGGATGGAGCGCTTGCCGGCGGTCATGGCGGATGTGCCCTCGTGGTGGCATCGACGCTCGCCATCTCTGTTCAAGATTATTTTTTGGAGAGGAGAGAGAGGGCATGAATACATAGTGCTTTGTTGTTCGTCAGTCAGGATGTTTGGACTCTCGCAAAGCCCCCCTCCTACATACACGTTTGTTGGTAAGATACAGAAATCCCCCCTCCTACATACACGTTTGTTGGTAAGATATAGAAATCCAATCCATACTTCTGAACTGTTCCACGGACATATAGAAGGTTTGAAGGTCCGCTTAGAAGACGCCCTTAAGGAGCTTACAAATATTTGTGTCAGGTGTTAGAGTTGTGTCGAATATTGTGTACAAGTTAGGTTTACAGTTGGACTCTAAGTTGTATTGTGTTTAGATAGGATATGGAGTCGTGTCCTAGTAGGACACTTGTATCCTAGGCCTCTCATATATAGCGGGGCTAGACACACGATGTAACCTACGCCAACGTAATAGCACAGGCGCGCAAAGGGGGAGCCGGCGGCGTGTGCCGGCGCCCGGATGGCCGGTGTGTGGTATTGTGACGGTGTCACGGGGAGGAGCGTCCGTAGTCAAGCCCCGGGGATGTAGCCATATCGATGAACCTCATTAACAAATCTCGGTGTTGTGCTCGTGTGATTGCTTGGTCCTCGGATGATCGACGGAGTGCCTCGGATTTATTCTAACAAGTGGTATCATGAGCTAGATTATTCGGAGGCTGCGGATCGTTGATTTAGAAGAGGGATTGAGTCAAGATGCAGCCGACTGCGGCGTGGTTCTCTGCGAGATCGGAAAAGCAAATCAGAGGGAGATACGTATACATGCAGCAGACAGGACGTGCGGCGATCGATTGCATACATTGGTCGGGCGAGCGTTCAGGCAGCACCGTGTTCGTGGGAGGCCTACATAATTGGCAGATCAAATCGGTATCTGTCCGATCCGGTGTTTCCGGCGAGTCCGTGTGCAGCAAAAGGTGTGCAGCAGCAGGAGACCGTGTGGCGAGCGAGGCGCGGAGGCTGCCAAGCGTGGACACGGACGTGCTGGCTGGCCTATGCGGTGCTGTGCGGAAAGGCTCCCGAGGAGCTGCTAATGACAGCCTAGGTGACGTCTTTGGCACATTTATGTGCTATCCAGAAGCGTCACGGAGTCCACGAACTGGTGCAGAGCTGAGACGTGTATGAGATTTGTTTGACAAAAAGCAAGGGTAGCAACCAAGACTACGTGTGTGCACGGAGCAGTTTTGGTTGGATCAAGTTCAATCTTTTTTCTGCTATAGGATGCACGGAGAAGCAACAACAAACAGTGACATGAAAAAAGGAAGTTTTTTTTGGGTCGGTTTGCTGAGATGGCTTGGAACACGTGGATAGGCTGCGGAGGCGCACGGACAAGCGCGTCATGAGGATCATGCAAACACAGGGTGTCTAAGACATGCACGGATGTGCAAGCGGTCGTGATGCAGGGTGGAGCATGATTGCAGCCGGACATGTTCGGTTGGGTCGGACTAGACAGTCTGAAGGATCGAGCGAGGCGGTTGATACAGAAGACGGTGGTGGGATCGGCGACGGCGACATAGGAGCGTGATACTGATGGTGGCTGACTTCTGGGACGTGGAAACACGTGGTGCAGGCTTGAGGGCTTGTGCGGCTTCGACAGACTATTGCGCAGGGTTGATTCAAGACGGTGCACATGAGAGCTTGGAGTCGACAGGGCGTGGGAGGGTGGACTGATCATCTACCATGGAGTCATGTTGAAGGTGGAGCTGGATTGAGGGGCTACGGTGTAAGGATCCAGAGAATCGAAGCCTATTCAGCTGGGAAAAAAGCGAGAGGCACGCAGTTCGGACTGGAGCCCAGTGGTCTGATGGAAGCGTGAAACTCGTCATCGGTCGATGATGATCGGTGGTACTCTGCAGTGGGGGTTGAGTGGTGTGGTTTCGGACCCTTGAGACTCGACCGGGACAGCAGAGGCTCGACGCAGTAATAGCAGCGAGGCATGCGGTATGCACGGGACATGGAGACAGGCCAGGGCTCCGGTGGTCATACATGTGGTGAGACAACTGCGAATTTGATTCGGGATGATTCCAAGCAATGGTGAAATTTCTTCAAGTTTCAGACAGGCGGTCAAGAAAGGAGCGGTGATGTTGAGTTCAGGTAACTCTTATGTGTGACACCCAATATGTGAGTTGTTCACTTTCATGCAGGTCAGTGATCAGTATGTGATGGCGTTGGACTGATGCTCTGGAAGTTAGGAGCACAAACTAGAGTAACAAGGAACTTAATTTTGCTCGAGTGTTGACCGTGATCAAGAAAAGAAGGAACTACAAGTTGCAGGTGGAGTTTGGAGTAGCAGCGATACTCATGGGATAAGCTCAAGTCCAATGTACATGGAAGTTTGACGCATTGACAAATTCAGGGTGGTGGAGAATATTCGTCAAGGTGGAGTTTGTTAGAGTTGTGTCGAATATTGTGTACAAATTAGGTTACAGTTGAACTCTGAGTTGTATTGTGTTTAGATAGGATATGGAGTCGTGTCCTAATAGGACACTTGTATCCTAGGCCTCTCATATATAGCGAGGCTAGACACACGATGTAACCTATGCCAACATAATAGCACAGGCGCGCAAGGGGGAGCCGGCGGCGTGTGCCGGCGCTCGGGTGGCCGGTGTGTGGTATTGTGACAGTGTCACGGGAAGGAGCGCCCGTAGTCAAGCCCCGGAAATGTAGCCATATCGGTGAACCTCGTTAACAAATTTCGGTATCATGCTTGTGTGATTGCTTGGTCCTTGGATGATCGACGGAGTGCCTCGGATTTATTCTAACATCAGGAAAAGAGAGTTGGTTTTGATCTAGGAGTTGAGAGAGCTTGTCTAGTGCCCAGTATAAAAAATGGAGTTTCTATCTGGCTATAGACCGCGATCCAGTCGGTCAGCAATCACTATCTACATTGCCAAGATAGCATCCACCCTACCCTGTTTCAGCTTGTACTTTCCATTCTGTACCTCCTCTGTTTTCAGGTATCAGTACAAGCGATGAAATGCAGCACAAAGAATATGAGCGTCACAAAGTGGAGCAATGCAGAAACATAACGATATCTGATCTGAGCCAAGCATAGAGCTCAAATTTACTCGACCCAAAACAAACTGCACTACTGCAGGAGACAAGACTCAACGTGATTGATCGAACCAGACAGCTCGAAGAAATTCTTCGCCAAACCTAATCCAGAAATTGTACTTCTTGCATAAGTTGCATCAGATAATCCTTCCCCACATCACTACAAGTCTACATAAGTTCAGCAGCCACGCAAAGGAGTAGTAGATCTGTACATAAAGCGCAGTCGCAACAGCTCTGAATCTACACCTACATGGGAGAACACTACTAAGTAGCCTATAGCACGGCCACCCGATCTCTGGATGAAGTCAAATTAGAAACGCATGGGGAACAATCGTGGCAGCAGAATCTAGAAGAGTCGGGGGCGAGCGACACCGATAATACTAGGATGAATGAACAAAGTCCGCAGGAGCTAGCCCTGGATCTTCTTTCTACCTACTTGTTCCGGGTGGCTCGGTCCTTCTTGTGGCCGCCGAGGATACGGGAGATCTGCAGGCCTCTGCTGAACGCCTGGTTGAAAAGCATCCTGGTCTGGAACTCGGACACAAAGGGGAACCACGCAAGGAACGCGATGGGCGTGAACAGCAGGAGCCCCATCAGGATCTCGTAGCCCCGGGCGAGAGCCTTCACCGACCCCCACAGCCCGACCATCTCGACGACAGGCTTGATCGCTTGGGCAATCTGGCAAAGAAGGTTAGCTGAGATGTTAGACCTGAGATGGAAAAGCTGGCATGTGGATGTAGAGTAAGATATGTATGTTCACTGCTCACTAACCAGAAGCAGGCCCCATCCAGTCGGCATGAAGGCGAGGATGCAGACGAAGATGTCAAGGACTGTCATGTGGGCGATTGCTGTTAAGATTATGATGATGGAGATGAATGTTATGAATATCAGCCCCTTGATCAGACGGAAGACGAGCTGGAACTCCGCGCTGAACCTCCTCCTGCCGACTGACACGGTCTGCAAAGAAAAATCATGACAGCTGAGTGTTCCGGCTCGAAAAGAAGATAAAATAAGTCATGGTATTCTTGCTGCAAAACTATGGCTTAGATCAGTTCTAAAGTAAAATTTTAATCTGTAGAAACAACTAAACTGGCAAGTTATTAAATATTCTACATCAGAACAGAATCTTGAATAAATAATAACTGACATAAGCTTTGGACCTGTGAACACACTCACTCTCTGGGACAAATGCAGACCAAACTAAACTGAATATTCTACATCAGAACAGAATCTTGACTAATTCATAACGACATAAAAGCACTGGATCTGTGAACGATCGCTCTCTGGGACAATGCAGACCAAACTTAACTGAATATTCTACATCAGCACAGAATCTTGACTAATTAATAACGACATAAGCACTGGATCTGTGAACAAGTATCTCTCCAGGACAAATGCAAACCAAAACTAAACTAAAGAAACATAGAACTTTATTATTACCTTCATAACAAGCAGCATGACTAGAATCACAACCCATGAGAAGCCATAAACCTGGAAATGGCATCAGTTAGAAAGACTGCATAGACCTGACACATACGGAAGCATCTGTCTGATTACAAAATAAGAAAGAGATATTACCAGCACGCTTTGGTTATACTGCTTGGTTATATTCAAATGATACACAAGCCCGTATTGGTAGATGAAGAAACGCAATGCAAGAAGTATTTCAAGAATGGTGCCACGCTTCCCAGAATGCCGAAGAGGCCCCTGCTCTTTGTCCCACCATGATTCCCAGCTTTTCTCTGGAGCCACACCAATACCTCCACGGTTACTGATCCACTTGTTCCAATCAGTCCAGTCATCCACAATCTTCTGCCACTCGAATCCAGAAGGGTTGAACAGGAAGGGTGCAAAGAGCCAGGTGCCCACCATAAACCACATGGAAACAGTGATGAAGATGTAAGTGATAGCTCCTCTGTACGTCTGTCCAAATATTTCATACACGACAAGCAGAATCATCAGCTCAATACCCTTCACGAAATGGCTGCGAGAATAGAGTCGGTAGTTCTCGGCGAATTTGGCATGGAACACCACAAACCCACGTCCAGTCGCTCTATATTCAGCTCCTCCGTGGAGTAGCGTCCTTCCATAATAGTGAGTTTTGGTCCCAAGTGAAAATGTGAAGAAAACAGATGCCAACTGGAGTTGCATGAGCACAAAGTCACTTAATGCCGTTCTGAATCCTCTCTCCAAACCGATCTCCATCATCATGGGCAGTGCCATCAAAAATCCAAGTTGAACAAAAGATTCTGATGCAAGCGCGACCTGGAGCGGTGTATTATGCACGAACCTCTTTCCAGTAGCAAGTGCTGCATCAAGTCCACTGAGGACAAGATACAAACGCCCATAAAGGAAAGCATACACAGTCCAAACTGTAATCTGAGACCAAGCAGAACGATTTAGGCCAGCAGTTAACCAACGATTCAGGAAAGAGATATTTAGGGTTCATAACTTACCATTGTGCTGAAATAGAACCCAATTGTCGTATAGTAACACGACAACATTCTGAAGAAATCAAAACGGTGCCCCAGACGGTAAATGTCACGGCTGAGTGTCTGTTCACCGTTACCATTTGCTATCTTTGCCTCAAATAGTGAAATCTGATTAAGACCCACATCCCTTCCCTTGCCAACTTGCATGTATTCATGATGAGTGACGTTGCCTTCACGTAATGTAGAATTGAATCCTGCAACAGAAGATGTCATGTTACTACCAAAACGGTGCCAGATTTCCTTAACACAAACGCCAATAGCAAAAGCTTATCACCTGCAAATATGTCCTCACTAAGATTGATAATCTTAGATGCTTTACTTATACCACCCCTTGTCAGGTGGAAAAGGCGATCAAATATATCAGGATGGCCATAATGAAACCGAACCCTGCAGAGAGATGTTCAAAAAACAAATTGTTAAGGAAGCGTTCAGAAAGTCATGACTCAAGGAACTGCCCAAGTGTCCAGTAATTTTAGTTAGTACCATCATCGAGAAAGAAAATAAAACAAGCAGCCAATTCAAACATTTTAATATGATTATGGAAGCAAAACTAATAGATGCCACAAACATGATTATGACATGCTGTGCATGTGTGCAAGATACTCTAGGATTAATACCTTAATGGATTGGCAAGCACACGCTGTCCAATAGTCACAAAACTCGTCTCTTGATTTGACATGAACCAAGCCAGCGATGAAACACTGCAAAAGTCCAGAAGGAAAAACCACAGGATTAGCAAAATGAAACATTGCACTAATTACATGTTAGATAATCCAAAAGTGGTAACACAGGTACATAACTTAATTAATTACAATTTTAATAAAACAAAACTGCCAGATTACCTGCCAGTAAATATATGCTCCCTTACTCCAAGTATAGATGGATATCTCACACCATCATGTTTCTCCAGAAACTCTTCCAACAAATTTCTCATTTTCAGAGCCTCCTCCATGTAATGCTCCTGTTATTGATAGCATTGAATAAAAGAAGGAAAAGGAGAGGTGAAATAATTCCTTCAAGCAGCAAGAGCAACAAGCTGTACCTGGTTCATATCTATAGTTTGGAGACATTCGCCTCGAGTGAAAATTATTGCATGGTTCTGGTTTTCTGGCTTTCCCTCACCTAGAATAGCATTGCCTGGAAGCTTGATCTTGTAGATGACCTATGCACAAAAGATAGATGGCAATTAAGTGTCTCATTTTTCACCACTGAGAGTTGAGAACACACAAAGGTATTGCTCTCAAGGAAGAAAGCCTGATGTAAATAGGACAATTGTGATACTTGGTAGCAATAAAATGGACTCCTTAACACATAAAAAAAGTACCCGTAAACATAAACTTTAGTGGGCAATATGGGAAATGAACAATAGCTTATGCGGATGCCTTTAAGCCAGTCTCACAAATACGTTTCACTCTGTCAAAACAAGGATTATCTTTTTCACATGCCTATTTGGCCTAGGCCTCCTAAAATTTATTTCCCGTCTTCCACATCAAGTGGACATAGTTAAGAATAAACAAAGAGAAACACAGTCAACATAACTTGCAGCAAATTTAACCAAGGTATACTGAATTAACAGAGAATTTTGCTGTACCTGGTCAAGACTCTGTCCAGGATCATCTGATTTTGTAACCGCGGCCTTCACCAAAACTGAGTAGTAAACTTTGTCAGTCTTCTTGTTTCTATCTTGGCTAGGTGCTTCAACTTCATCAATATAGGCAACACGAAAAGATGGATATCTGCCCAGCAAATATATTTCTCTTATTTTAGTACCACCATATATCATATATACAAGTATGTGTCTAAAATACAAATAATGACACTATTATGAATAATGTGCCCTCATAAATGCAACTATCTAGCATTCAAGCACTGGTTTGGATGATAATGAAATTTGATAGACCAGGACACCGAACATCACCATGCACTAATTACCGACTAGGATAGACATAAAATAAAGAAAACATGTAGTTTTTATTATTGGCTACTGATTATTAAGAATATCAACAAACTGCCATTCGTCTAGCACAACTAACATTTCCCACACATAGATGACAAAGAAATGGACCAAATTAAAAGATTCATAATCCACACAAAGCAACATATATCCAGGACTTCCGAGTCTCAAACTGAAACTTACGTTGTCATTAGTCTCAAAATATCATGTGCACAAGGATCACCAGAACGTTTCTGGATTCCATACTGTTGGCATGAGACAACATATGTAAATTTCATGTCAGCTATCGCTTTGCATTCTGTCATTAATTCAGATTCCTTCATGTCAGCTATCTCTCTGTAGCCTTTCATTAGATCTACCAAACAGAGAAAGAGAAGTGATTAAATCACTATAATTGCCAAGGCCCCGTTCAGAAGAACATCATAGGCTAGCTAATGGAAATACCATCATCTTTGGCATTATCAAGAAAAGCCTGAAGCTCCAAAGCTTTTCGGTAGTACATCATCCCTCTTACTGTTTAAACAGGAGAAGCAACGATTTCAAAACTGGACCACATAGCAAGACACAAAGAGGCATGCGAATGGAGTGTAAGAAAATACCAGTTCTTGTCAATGTTTGTCCCCTGTATGATGCCCAAAGACGAAGCTCATCTTCTATTGTATCATCATCACGGGCCTGCTCCTCAGATCTATTCACCCTTTCGAGGAAATTTTTCCATTCATCTTCAGGGTTTGAACATTATCGTGAAACAAAGTCAGTTTTGATGGCAGTCAGAAGACACAAAGAAATCCACATATGCTATTTCAAGCAAAATGTTACACAAGGGAGAAAGAACCTGGGTAAATTTTTTGCAAGTAAAAAAGTATGGTAATTCCATCCTCATTTGCCTCTTCTAGATTATCTGATGAAAACAGAACATCTTCCTTGTAATAAGGAGTCAAGACCCTGCAGTACATAAGTTGTTCCAGAAAGGAAATGTGAAAAAGGTCAGAAGATATAATCAAACAAAACATTATGTAAGGTAAAAACCATATATACAACATCTTGCAAAAGAGACATGGCAATTATATAGTAAAGGAAAAGAATTGAATCGCATGTTGTGTAGTTCAAAGTCAGACAAAACAAATAGCAATGCATATTGTATTATTCCAGAATTATCCCGATATTGTGTTTATTCTTATGTGCCCCATATGCTCTAGTTATATACCTTTTGATCTACACCTGAAATATACTCCCTCTGTTCACAAAGATAAGATGTTTCGGATACTTCAATGTGGACTACATACAGACTGAAATGAGTGAACAAACACACTAAAATTAGAACCTCTTGTGAACGGAGGGAGTATCAATTATCCTGTCATTTTCTACAAATATTTAGAATCGTCTGAATGCTTAATAAGTTAGAAGATTTTGAATGAAAATGAACTAAGAATCCAGTGCCTAAATTAAGAACAATTGACCTAAAGTCAAACTTCCATATTTCGAAATTTTTATTCTTACATATGGAGCTAGAAGGCATTTGGCAGCATTCTCATTCTTGTGGCATGGATCATTTGGAAAAAGGAAAAATAACATAGTGCTATTTAACAACTACATCCCACTCCTGAACTGATCGAACTTTGTAACCAGCGGTTAACGTCCTGGTGTATGGCTTGGGAAAAAAGAGCTGCAGATTCTTAGGTCGTGGTGGTGGTTGTTACCTAGCGCGAGATATGGGTGCTAGGTTGTAGGTTTCTCAGTCATGTGTTTGCTTGTTGCTAACCAGAGACTAATGTAAGACCTCGTTTTTGTTCCTTTCTTTCTTCTCGTAATAAAAATGGCAGAGATACCAAGGGGAGCACGGACACTAAAAACCCCACAACAGATTGTGGTAGTACGTGATATATTCGTCACATATAATTAAATCTAGTCAGAAACCGCATGCCATCTGGTTTTTCTTTTATTGCTGGAGGGGTGGAGCCACTTACAAGGAAGGCATTCGGTGTTTCAAACAGGCACAAATGAAACATGATAGTTGTAGAGAATTATAATATTCAAGATTTTTTAACTGAATATTTGACATAAAAATATAGCCGCTATCAAGACAGGATAGTGGGCAGCAAAGAAAAATATGGCATCTCTAGGATAAGATGGAAGGCTTGGTAGTAAAGAAACTTTATGCTCACACTACTACCGAGAACACTAGTGGAACTTACGAGAAGGGCAACATGTTCCGCACTTTTGGAGCATTTGGCATATCCATAAAAAGAGAATTTGCAAAGAAAGATATTCTCCTTCTGGCATCAAGGTTTGTAGGGACATCCATAGCAGACTCTTTGACGGTGAGCAGAAGATGAAGCCTTTTTATCTGAAATCAGCATGAAGTAGTAGGTATAGTACAGCAACAGGAACAAAAGAAGCGTCATATAAGAAACTGTTTAATAAAAAAACAGGGCTGAAAATCAAACCTTTTCAGTCCATGCATTTGATGCCTCCACAGGAAACTTAATAGCTTTAGTAAACAATTGATCTTGCTGATCAAGCGGTGTCATTCCTTCATGTTTTTTAGCATTTCCACCGTGTATGGAATCCAGTACACTTCAATGAGAGGAAAAACACAATAGCACCAGTTACCACAATATTTCAAGAAAGATCAGATGATCAATCACCATAATCAGCGCGGTTCATCTTTAGAGAACAGAATGTGGAAGCACAGAAGGATTTTTCTAAGGCTAAACCTGAAGGCAGCAAGCACATATGCATATGCATGACAGACAACAATACGGCGGCATGTACCAAAACTATGGATGCAAAGGCTTGGCATAGATGTGAATAATATTTCAGTAAAAAAGTATGTCATGCTGTTTTCATAGAAGGAAGCTAAGCTCCTCACCTGCTGAGCTCTTGTTCCTCCATTATATCCTTTGTGACCACCTCAAGCATATCTTGGAACAAAATAACAACTTGACCCAAATCTTCGACCTTATTCTTTTGCTGTACTCAAACAGATAAATACAGTGAGAGGGAGGAGGGGGGGTGGGAGACCTACAATCATGAAGACAAATTCTGTATACCAGTAACTCAAGTAGCTCAATGAGCTTCTTGCTCAGGGCAGGAAGACTCCTCATGTTCAGATCCCTTATCAGAGTTTCTTCGGCTATATGTTTATCAACAACTTCAAAAATCTCTTGCATAACACTGAAATAAGCAGCACGCATGTATTCAGGAGTTGGGTACGAAAACAGAACTTCAGTTAAGGAATAGAAGTGCAAAAGAATGAAATAGGCATCACACGATTAATCAGGAATTCGAGGTTTCAAAACAGAACTTCAATCAAGGAATAAAGTGGGTGAGAAAAGACTAAACATATGACAAGATTAAACATACACTTTCTCACGTTGACCAAACACTAAGGTGTTGATGATGTTTTTGAATGAAGCATAGCATTCTCTGATAGCATAGGAAAAATACGGGTCCGATCTCATTCTCTTGTTCAGATCGCGATGATTCCCTCCACTGTCTGCCGCCATATCCAATGCTATCGGAATCTAAAATCCAGTATAAATAAATAAACAAATGTGTGAATCCAAGTAAAGAAAGTACAAAGTGGTCAAGTGGTAAACACCTTGCTAGCAAGTAGAAAAGGTGGCCATTGGAATATATCCAATTCACGATCTTTGCAGTATGGAACAAGTAGCAAGTCCATCTCCCTGTTATCTATGAGATCTTCTTCACGGAAACTTGTGATAATTAAGTTCCACATTTGGGCAAATCTTGCAGCTATTTTCTCTCTCTCTTGTTCATTACCAGAAGGCTAAAAAAATTATGTCAGGTCAAAAGAGCTAATGAATGTAGTATATTCAATCTGATTATCCAACAATCTACTCCTGATATCAAACAGGTGAAAACTTACCTTAGCAAGTTTAGTGGAAAAAGCAGCCCGGAAACCTTTCCTCTTGTGTTGATCAGAAGGTATCAACAATTTATTGAAGGCCCAAGGCAAAGATTCAAAGCGAGATCTCAACATGCCTAAAGTCCGTATCTGATTTCATGGGTCAAGACTATCATAAGTTTCTTTGATGATGATAGACAAGGCTCCAGAATATTAGGGAAATAAACAATAGAGCATGATGGTTACCAATATAGACATAACGAGGCTAACTGATAGATTTATTCATAATAAAATAATATAACAGTAGAGAGAATTCTTCTTTTTTTTAGCTAACAAGAGAGAGCATTCCTGTGTACAGCTTCACAACTGGAAATGGCAGCCTAAAAGTAGGGATGGTGAAGTTAAAACAACAGCCTTAGCACTAAAGTTTTGTAATTTGCTACTGAATGCAGAGCAGCATAATAGGACAAGAAAAGCAATTCAGAACCAAAGAAGGCAGAGCAAGCCCAATCTGTCAAGTAATAAATTGTAATTCTGAAAATTTTACTAACCTCACCAAGTCGACGACAAGCCCCATAGATACCACCAATCAATGTTGAGAAAACTGCGTACCAAATTTGGGTGTCCATGAAATAGACCTGGACAACACAACAGACAAAACTTAGTATACTGGTTAAACAACTTTTGACAGAGAATAAGGATTGACGCATACAAGAATTATTGGAGCCCAAAGTGCGATGACAACACCAATATTGTTACTTGCTGCAAAAAAACCAAAATAAGAACGCCTAAAATTTCAAGAAAAAGGTTACAAAGAGGAAGACAGCAAGCTTCATCATAAATACCATTAGGGAAAAACTCATGCCACTGGAAATTCCGAATCGGTTCTCTCATTATATCTTTTGTTGGTTGTACCAGAGGCTTGATCTGAAACCAGCAAGTAAGAGAAGATGAATAAGCAGCACTAGCAGAAAGGTGAGTGCTAAGAAGGCTTGGTTTTTGGGATTCACCAACATTCTGTTGATGCCATTGATGTTCTAACATTTTGTACATTCAAGAGCAAGAAATGGCTTATGTACACAAATTAATTTAACTATGGAAATATAAATATTGAGGCAGTGAGGCCACATTTGGAATGCAGTGAATTTTATAGATTTTCTGCAGGAAGTGACTAGATACCTCAATATAGAAGCTCACTATCAACTTCATCGCTAAAAGGAGAACCCAGAACATGGTATACCTATCAGTACAACAGTGATTAGTGATTAGAAAAAAGCATAGCAGTAAAACCAAGCATGAAGATGAGTTAACAAAGTGATTCTACTCTTAACATACTTGAAGAGGGAGAATGGGCCTTCATGCATTCCTCTGCCAACAAATAATCGAGGCTGCAGATATATTTGGAAAAAATATATCAACAAACACACCTATGTAATTAATGACAGGAAACAATAGATGGAAAATTACCTGGGACCACCACATCATGAATGTTATGACCTTAACATTTGAACTCTCAAGTATCCTTCTGATACATGGGAAAAGAAATAGCACAGCCGCAAGAATATTTGGCGCCAAATATATAACAACAGCCAAAATATATAATGATGGCTGATTCTGACCATTGCCAAGCCAACTTTTAATTATTCTTGAAAGACCCGAAGGATTAGACCAGGTATATGCATAAGTCACAGGTAGAATCACAACCCATGCAGCAGCTGATACTAACTTCAGGACATAACGCAGCTTTCTTGCAAACGACATACTTCTTCTTGCTTTCCAGCCAAATACAATGTCCAGGGTGGCTGCATCGATTATATTTGTTGAAGTTAGTATATACAATACAGTTGTATAAACTACTCCCTCCAATCCAAAATAAGTTTCGTGGTTTTTTGAGCTAAAACCACAACACTTATTTTGGACCGAAGGGAGTAGTAATTATGCATACATCTTAGCTACAAAATTCATATATATCCTTCAGTTTCATGTCATTAAATTCATTATTGTTAGGTCGCTGGCAAAGCAAACATACAGATATACTTGAGTTGTCATCTAAACACATTTTCATTAGGTCCCTCCCTACAGATATTAGAGTATGACTCGTGAAGTAATTATGTTTTATCATCAACAGCGGTATAAAAAGAAAATATCACTAGCTAGATCTGCACTGCAGTGTTTCTGCTTAAAACTAAGCTACTAAGCTGCCTATTAAATAATATAGATGTGGACTGGCAAATCTCTAGGCATGAAGAGGGAGATAAGGTAGGAGTTCAGCCAAATACCTTGACCCAACTTTAAAACAGCAGCAGTTATAAATATGCTCAAAACCTGTTTGAACACTCCAGCATCAAAGATATCACTTGGTGTGCCACCATTCCATGCAATAATAATCATAGCCTGCATTGAAACAAAAGATCATACAAAGTACGTGAATGTCAATTCTCAAGTGAAGGAGTGAAGAGAGGCAAGTGAAGGAGTGTAGGGGGGGGGGGGCAACCAACCTGCAAGGATAAAATTAAGAAGATCCACATTCTATCAAAACTACGGAATATGTGCCAAAATGAACGTATCTCGACAAAATTAATCTTTCCCATCCAATGGACACTGCCAGCAGATCTTTCCTCCTGGATTATGACATAATAAAGTATAATCAGAATTGATACACAATGCATGTCTTTCCTTTTCTTTATTTCATGTTTACGTTAACAATATACATCACTCACATATCTGTGTATATTGTTGGCCTAACAAATTAACGGACAGAGCAAAGACATGAAAACAAGCAGAACAAATCTAGCTGCAGTGTGCATTATCGAATCCATTGTCAACAGAAAACAAACATGCAGCATGTGATCAGAATATCTTATTATCAAGTTCAATTCATAAAGATTTAAGCACTGGTGAATTGTATTATTATATCACAGGCAACTATCAATGTGTTCACAGTTGACATGAAAGAAATTGCAATAATGTTAGGTATTAGTATCAAGAAACCTACTCCATTCAGACGATTAGGATAAGCAAATTTGGGAGTTTTGAAAAAATCTGCATCAGCTCTCATGGGCCATCCAAGCCGGAAGCAGTCAACTTTCCTGAAAAGCAACACAAGAATAATTTGATGACTTCCATCAAAACCAGGGGCACAATATATTGAAGGCAACAACTAAATACGACTGCTGCTTACCAAAAGTACTCATTTAGATCATCGTAGTTCCTCCAGTGTGAGTGTTTTGATTTCATTGTCTTGCTCCTGTGAGCTTCCTGCAGAGTTTCAGAATTTAACAATCAGGCTTGAAATGGAAAGAAGAAGAAAAACAGTCTGAATACAAATGTACAACTATACCTCCTCTATAACTTTGTATATCGGAGTCACAACTTTAATCAAGAATGCCTCTTCATCACCACCATAAGCTGGTTTAACATTTTCACCAGTCATTGGGCTCACATTTCCAGCTAACATACCATAGAGTTCAAAAGCCATCTATATGAAGATCAGAAACAGAATTGTTACTAATAAATATGATGGCACCAGAAAATACAACGTACAGACTTGAGAATTGTACTAACACAAAAACATCCCCCGATTAGCATTTTTTTCAAACAACATTTTTCTCCATTGTCATGAATATGAATTCTACAATAGCTAAGCTCACAATGTGCGGTTATCAATAAATATGTCACAGGAATACAGTGTGTCATATCCTTGCTACCAAGAGTAGTCATTTGGACATACATAGGCTAACTGTGACTATTACGATCAATGAAACTCCACACAAAAAAACTGATTTTGAGACCAATTGATCAGGTATCATGTTTGAAGAATAATAGGACAATGGCCGAACATATACAAAAATATATGACAATAAGCGTAATCTGCGAAATAAAAGTTGATCTTACATGATGGTATATGTAGCAAAGACACTCTGGCATGAATCTCAAGTTAGCCGCCTCGCCCCAAATCAAAAGGTAGAGACCCATATAGAGAAGCTTGCGTTGCTGAACTTCCTGTTGGATAGTTGGCAACCTACACATTAATTGGTCCAGGCGTTGAGACAAACGGTAACTCATGAAGAGATATAACATTGGTATCAACCTGGGCAGAAGTAGGCCATAACTGAACTTCAAGTAAAAAACAAGGAATTGTTGGACTTCATTGAACCTACCATAAACTGCTTTTGCGGCCAAGGTACTTGCACCACATCTTATAACTCTTAAATAGCTTCTTCATTACATAATCCAGAGCCCTGTCATCCAACTGGGAAGAAAAACACAACAATCCATCTTCATATTACTTGCAGGCACATGAAGAAAGACACAAACAAACATGCCCAGTTCCTCACAAAATAAGTTGAGATAGATAAACAAGAACCTTAGATTGCTGTTCAGGCTTTGGTATCTGCCTTATGTGTACATTTGCAAGTAACAGGATGAGATGTTCCCTTTGGTTGGATACATTGTCTTTCTGCAAAGAGTGACTCAAGATTAGATGATGTGCATTTTCAGGATAAAACACATGTAAACATGCAGTGCCACAGACAAATAAAACCATCTCATGCACCGTTACCTGAAATCCAAACATCGCCTGTAGCCAGTCGAGAAGATCTCTATCGGTCTTCTTCTCATCAGGTTTCTTTTCCTGCTCCTTGTCCTTGGGCCACGGCAGGCCTCTTATATTCCGAAGAGCATAGACAGCAGCTTGAATCTACAAAATATAAGGAGCAACTCAGTAAAAGAGACAATTAATGAGCTTTAAGACGACATTTGTTGCAGCGAGACTAGATATAGAAGGGAAACCTCTGGGTTTTGCATTATAGCTTGGTCGGTACTTTCGGGATCGAGAGGCAGGATATTGTAAGGCACATAGAGCTTCTTCTTCTCCTCGATTTTGTTGTGCGTGTCGAGAATCTGCGTACCAACAAACACATGCCACGTAGCAGATGAAAAACGGATGATATTTCACAATAAACAAAGCAAGCAGCAGTACCCATAAATAGTAACAAAAGGAACCAATCGACTACGCACCGCCTGATCGACTTCAACGGACTGCGACACATTAACGGCTTTCAAGACCTCAAACAGAACCGCGGCAGTCTGGTACGCTTTTGTGAGCAGGGCACTGATCAATCAAGCAGTAAGAATAATCACATTACTGACAAACAGCAAGCAACGGGCCTTGCCATCTGATAGACAGGGCAGCATTTAACTGTTTAACATGACACGTAGAGCAACGGGCGGGAGAAGCGGCTGGCTCACCGGTCGGCCTTGTCGGCGGCGTTCTGGAGCGCCTGGATGTACTTCTTGTAGTACTCGCGGTAGAAGCGCTGCATCTCGCGCGCGTCGCTCTGGTGCACCCTCCCCTTGAGGGTGGGGTCATTCTCCTGCACAAACACAATGAGCTCAGGTAGTCAATATTAGAAGCTCGCATTCCTTGTCCCCAGAGAGAACTGATAAATTGGGGACCATGAATGAATGAAGATGGTGAACAGAAGATGAGTGGTGGTAAGAATTACCCTCTCGAGCCTTTGCAGCAGCGCGGTCTTGAACTGGCGCACTCCACGGCCGCTGGAGGTCGGGTCGAGCCGGTGGGCCTTCTCGAAGGCGTAGAAGCGGCCTGAGCGGAAGCGCAATGAGCAAACCATGCTTCGTCCGGTGGCAAGCAAAAATTCTACTACTAGATTGGGCCTAAGTGAAGAAGTAGATCGGGCGTGCTTACAGAGGTAGGCGACGCGCGGGTTGCCGGCCTCGACCTCGTTGGCGACCCGGAGGATGGGCGCGATCTCGACGAGCGAGGAGGGCACCACCTCGCTGTCGAAGATGGACTCCCCCATGTTCCCGACGGTCTGCGTGCGCAGCAGCCTCCTCCCGCCCGACGCCC
>NW_024117794.1:0-12241 GCF_003073215.2 Triticum urartu | reverse complement strand
TTTCTTTATTTGGTTCCGTAGTCGGACCTTGATTGTATTCTGGATGATGTAATGCTATATTTATGTATTGTGTGAAGTGGCGATTGTAAGCCAACTCTTTATCCCTTTCTTATTCAGTACATGGGATGTGTAAAGATTACCCCTCTTGCGACATGCCTACTATGCGGTTATGCCTCTAAGTCGTGCTTCGACACGTGAGAGATATAACCGCATCGTGGGTGTTACAGATATGGTGGAGCACCTATGAAGACTCAAGGACAACGCCTAGTTCGACATGTGATGAACTATGAGTTTTAATTTGTATTTGAATTATGAGTTTGTTTCATTGAACTATTGAATTGTATTGATTTCTGTGATGAACTACGGGATAAAATTATTTTTTGTTGAATTTGTGTCCAAGCACGCAGAATTTGGGCCTAATTTGCTCCAAATTTACTGTCGGTTGGCCCTCAAGTGGCGCTATTTCAAACCCCTAGTGGGGCGAACGACTGGATATGCTCTTACATTCATACTCTTTTACAGTAAACCGTAAGACTAGTCATAATGGGAGTAACTTAATATCTAGTAACATAGCGTAGCCTAAGACAAATTTACTTATGTGGCATGTATTTAATGAGAAAAGATGTGTTTAGAGTAATATAATATGTTATCATAACATAGCGTTTCTCAAGAAAAGATGAATCTTAAAATTAATAAATAAAACTATTTATGACATTACTATTATATTACTTTGCACTATAAAAATAGTAACTTAGATTAGTGTCATGTGCATAACACTATAACACTAGTACTAAATTACTCCCTGCTATGACTAGCCTAAAGGTACAACTTGTCGCGGCCGTCTCGGTTAATTAAAAATACGGATTTGCTAAACGCACCTAACCCGTCTGATTGATCAGAAAAGGAGCCCAAAATGCAGCCGGGTCAACAAAGACAACACCGGATCACTCTCTCTTTGCTCATGAGTAGTACTCTACATCTACAAAACCAACCAACCATTTCTTATACTAGTACAACATTCTAAACCAGGCCAAGTTCGCCTGCTTTGACCTGGAACTGTCTCTTCCTAAACTCTCATTTGCATTTGATCACAAAGACATCATAGGCACGCACAATCATGGATTTCGAGTCGCTCGACTAGTCATCGACTAGTCGACGAGTCGCAGTTCCAGGACCGACTCAGCCTCTCGACTCGACTCCTGGAAGGAGTCGAGCGACTCGCGCGACTAGTCTCGACTAGTCACCACTAGTCGCGGTTTTTGGGTCGAACGACTCAAGGCAACGTTGGATCTGGAGCACTCTCCCGCCGCCGTGCTGCTGATGCTGCCTCGCTGCTGCTGCTGCGGCCTTGCCGCCGCGCTGCTGCTGCTACTGTTGAAGCTGAAGCGGCAAGAGGAGCGGGCTGGGAGGAGGAGCGGTGGCAAGAGAGCTGTTGCGGGGGAGTTGAGAGATCCATCGCTGGGAGGAGTGGTGGACAGGTGGCAAGAGAGTGGCAGTGAATGTGTGGCAGCTGTGGTGAGGGAGGAAGGAGTGTGGATGGTGGATTAGGTCACGGGAGGAGTATATAGCTACTAGATGGGCTTTTGGGCCACAGGGAAGTGCATAACTAGTGGCCCATCTCTCAGTTGGCCCTGGTTACTGCTGTTGGTGGTGTGCTCCTCCCCTCCTCCCCTGGTTGCTGCTGCTACTGTGCACTCGTGCTCCTCCCCTGACTGCCTGCTGCTTAACTCACGTCGACTCATCGCCATGTCGACTTGTCGACCGTGAGTCTAGACTAGTCACGACTAGTCTAGAGTCGCCCTCCCCGAGCGACCTGTCGACTCATCGACTCGAAAACATTGCGCACAATTGAGTGCCAAGTCACAGCTTTATCACAGCCACGAAGCTACCAAATATTCACATCTCTTGCTTGCACACAACAGAACAACTACTACACCTAAAATCTCCACGCCACGCCATCTCTTCATTTCGTGATGTAGAACCGGTTGTGCGGGGCGCGGGGGTCGGTCATCTTCTCGAAGTCGAGGTCCATGTCATCGTCGTACTCCTCCTCCTCCTGCGGCTCCTGCGCCCTCCGCCGCCGCTCCCGGGCCTCCGCAGCCTCCCGCAGCGTCTTCTTCCGGACGTAGTCCTCGTACGACGTCTCGCACCACTTCTTGGCGTCCCCGATGATCTGCTGGTTGTGCCGTTCCACGTCCCGCTCCAGCTTCACCTTCTCCGTGTTGCGCGGCTCGCCCCAGTAGTCGTACCGGTACATCGGCTTCGACGGGTCGTAGTAGTCCTTGCCGTACACCACCGTCTCGTCCACGTCGTACCGCCCCGGCTCCTCGATGGGGAGGCCCAGGGCCTTCCGGCTGCCGGTTTACATGGGTGTTAATAATGAGAGCGCGTGTGTTGGGTGTGATGAAACTTGTTGTTCAGTAGCAGTTACCAGCATATGTCTCTGAGGAGAGCCTCCCTTTCTTCGTAAGAGCGACGCCACTGCAGCAGATCGTACTCGTCCATTTCTATGTTCCGCCGCATCTTTCCGATTTTGTACTCCTCTCCTCTTTCTTGTGCTTCCGCTTTGAGCCTTTTAATCTCCTGCGTCGGTTAAATTTCAGCATCAGTAAAGGAGTGGCAGAGTGGCGAAACAAAAAATCCAGCTAATGATGGAAGAAACGGTACCTCACGCTCAGCACGAGCAGCCTTCATATCGAGTTCTTTGATGTTCACATTCTATAACAGAAAAAAGTTCAGAACCACAATGGGTGTATCATTAAGGGATCACTGTACTCTGAAATAAAGACTCAATGCTGATCAAAGTAATCATGGCACACAAATGCGTACCACAACTTTCTTTTTAAGCACTGTTTCTTTGACACGTCCTTCAGTGTATTGAATCCTGTTTTCTTCGTCGAATGAGGATGTATCAACTGTTGACTCGTACGTCACATCCTTGAATTTATCTGGATTTTCATCCTCGTGGTCTAAAATCATCTGCTCTGCATTATGCCATTCCCAAAGCTGCAAGCAGATAAAAAACATTCCTGTTAAACCTATCGAATGGGAACCAAATGTGAACACTAGGAGGGAGCAAGAGACACAAGCATGTTAGCGGTAGATATGTGACTACCGTTTCAACAAAGGGGTGGTCCGACACCAAAGGTTCTGTTTCCATGTCTGTCGAAGGCTTTTTCCTAGGAATGGGCGGCCTTCCACCTTCGCGCTGTCAGTGCATATAAAGGTAAGAAGCACACACAAGCACATAACACTGATGAAGTAAGAACAAAAATAATGTGAAAATTCTTGAGGGAATTACTAGATTTAACGAAGTAGCAGAAAACAGAATCAAGAGAGCAAATGTTAAATCAATTGAAAAGTCGTACCCACAGCTGCTCTTCGTTTGTATCCTCCTTTCGGTGAAATATTGGTGGGAAGTCAAACCTATTAAATCTGCAGCAAGGAAGAAGATAGACAACCCTGAGTCAACCGAGACTGAAGGTAAATCGAAGCAATGCATAACACAATGGACATTAAAACCGTCACACAATCAGGACTCATCAGAGTGACCGAGGATAAGGATAGTGAGTTAGTGACAGCACTCACATTAGGTGATCAATGTTAGGATAGACAAGGCGCATTTCAAGTGGGAAACGAAACCGATATGGGTCTCGTTTGGCCTGCAAAACAATAGATAGTTATAATTCATTAGTAAGGCATATCTACTAAAGTTACTGAAATTCCAGGATCCAGGTTGCAAAGAAAAAACAAAAGACATCTTATAAAAAAAACTACTCCCGACCCATATTACTTGTCGCAGCTTTAGTATAAAGTTGTACTAAAGCTGCGACAAGTAATATGGATCGGACGGAGTAACAAAATTGTACAGGAAAGTGCTCTTTTGATCCCAAGCTCACATGCTCTTTGATGTACAGTAAAAATGTTTGGTGATAAACATTGATGAAAGTTTTAACATCCTGCAAATTTTCGTGATGAAATAACATTCGTGGAGGTCTGGACAAAAAAAATCAATGCTCCAAAATGCTTCCAACAATAGTCTTTTCAGATCATCGATTTTGATTTTTTTTGCCCAGACCCACACGAATATCATTTTATCACAAAAAAATTGCAGGCGGTAAAAACATTCATCAATGTTTATCACAAAAAAAAATCAGTTTTTTTAACTATTTTTTCGGATGTTACTGTTCATCGGAGAGCATGTGAGCTCGGTTCAAATACTCCGCGTCTGTATGTACTATCATAATGCAATGTGGATAACCAGGCATTCCTCCACTACATATTGTTTACCATTAGATATCTTCAGAAGCAGCAACAGAAATTGGAAAATGAACTTCAAGGCTAACTAACCAGAATTTCCACATAGACATTCATGCCAGGTTTGATATGGTGGCGGATCCAATACCAATCGTTTCCTTTTATGGGCACCCACCTAAACATATAAAGAGATGCAGCCACACAAATTAAATATCTTCTTACTATGACAAGTTATGTAAAAAAAGTAGAATATTCTAAGAAGGCAAAGTTAGGCCTGACAGTGCCATTCATTGATCATCATTCAACATAATGCTATTGGTAGAATATTGTGATGCAGTTTCGTGCCAACATGCAGATGCCCTTAATATTTCCATGTGGTATTATTCACCGTAGCTAACAGGTCACATTTAGAAGCAAGACAACAACAAAATGTCACTAAAAATATCATAACGCATGATCTTAAATCAGCCATGGTAACTCCATAACTGTGCAGAAGATTAAGAGGAGTACATACCCATCATGTGTGCCACCAATATCCACAAAAGCTCCTTGATGGAGGTGAATAGAGATCACTTTACCGTAACATATCTGCATGTGGTAGATTGAACCATTTATCGAAGGTTAAAATGGTAACAGTCAGCAAGTTACTGAAGAGGGAAGGTACAATCAAAAGTTCAAGTGGAACCTGTCCAGGGTAGAAGAATGGAAGTTCCAGCTGCACAAAAGCAATCAACACATCAGCAATTAACAGGACCAGGAAAAATAGAACTAAATTAGGCAGCAAATTCAAGAGCAAATGGACATACCATATCTTCTCGGTAGTCCTTACCTCTTTTTCGTCTACCAGGGTAGTAATCCTGATCAAACTGCATAACAAAAATAGCCAAGTAGAATATTACTGCTCAGTCCTGAAATGATGAGAATGGCTACAAACACTTGAGGAGATGACAAGCCAGACTCAAAATCATTGTGAATTTGTGATAATCCAAGCATATGAAGAAACCAGAACATTTGAGGGGGTAAAAACTAGTTGACTAACGTTCAGGGCTATCATTAAAAGGCTGTGTTTCTTAAGTGAAATGCAACCATCGCTAGTCTGGATAGTAATAATGGCAAAATACAATCATTACTAGCTGTATAGCTTATAGGAAATCATAGTGCTATAGTAACGTCCATAACCCGACAAATAACAAGTTAGGCTACTGGCTCCAAAGTTCAGTTACTGGGGAAAGTATGACGTTAACACTTACTTTGCAGTGCAGAGCAAATGCAAAACAGATATCTTGAGTTCACCTCAAAATAAATAACAAGGCACCGCCAGCCAACACCAATCACAAGAGTTGAAAGTTGAAACAAAGGTGTACACGGATTGCGGAACAACATTGTTCACAACCAATGTGCAACTAAACAATTTGCAATAAAAGTGCAACTAAACAGGCACATAACAGGCTACTGAATAGTGTATACTGACATGATACCAAGTTACTGCGTTTGAGCATTTCTACAGTCTACTTCAACAAGGAAATATATCATGGAATAACTATCACAATGCATCACTATAATCATTCTACAAGGGTGTTCTTGAACTAATTAATCACCACTGAAATAATACTACAGGTCCTTTTTGAACTAATTGCAGGAAGGCACTTCTTCTGAAATTATCAAGGGTGATAACATAATAGGGAGCAATGATCAACACATCTCCTGACAAATGTGTGACTCGAGAAGCTCTCACATATGTGAGTTGCAGATTTGCAGTCCACAACAATCATTTAGCTACAAGCAGACCACTAATTTCAAAAGCCAACTTCGATTGCATCATACCAGAACAAATTCAGAATGCTCTGCTGCAATGACAGAACTATTTTCTCGTAGAATCATCATCATGGCCATTGCGGATTTGCGAGTACTGGACACAGATAATCGATTGAGTTATAGTGATATACTACCTTGTAGGAATCCTCCTCCAGCCTGTCCCTGTTGGTATCCACCCACTCCTTGTACTGCTTCAGGAACACCTTGTACCGCTCCAGCGCCAGATCCTGCGGCGCGTCCTCCACCTTCTCCACGTTGGTCACCCCCTTGGCGGCGGCGGCCTCCATGTCCACCCGCTCCGGGGGCGCGCCCGCCCCGGGGGGGCCGGGAGCCGCAGCGGGAGCCGGCCGGCCCACGAGGTCTCGAGGGGCTCGGGCGTCTCGCGCATGGAGAAGAGGCGCTCGAGGTACCCCGGCTCGGACTCCACCTTCTCGCGGTAGGCCGGGGTGAGCATGCGGAACGCCTCGACGGACTCCGGCGAGGTGAGCGGCACCTCCTCGCCCTCGTTCAGGCTGTGGCGCGCGAAGGCCACCTCGGGGCTCATCGCCTCCTCCCAGGGCGCCCACCCGTGCTCGACCCAGCTCCGGCGGCGCGCGACGTCCTCGGGCTCGGTGTTCTTGACCGAGGCGGCGGAGGCGGGGCCGGAGTATGGGCTTGGGGCGGAGGCCCGGAGGGGCGAGGAGGTGGAGGAAGGTGGCGCTGGTCGCCATTTTCTTGCGGGGTTTGGGAGGACGGCGCGGCGGTCGGTCGGTCGTCCCGACGAGGGGTTTAAGACGCCGGGAGGATAAGGTGCGGCCGCTGGGAGCCACCTGTCAGCGAGTGATCCAGCTCCGTTATTACCAGTTCTTTTTTATTTCAGAAATCTCGCCTTCTCTTTTCCAAAATCCATACTGCCACCGTCCTGATTTACAGCCCTCTTGTAGTGTAATCATAGTTTGACTAGGATTTTAATAATTAAAAATATAAGTTAGACGTATCAACAATAATACTCCCTTTGTCTCATAATGTAAGACTTTCTTTACACTATACTAGTGTTGAACAACCTCTTACGTTATGGGATGGAGGGAGTACTTTCTAAATACATCTGTCGCAGCAATAAGTAATACTAGCATATATGCCCATGCATTGCAACGGGGGAGAGAATTGATGTATAATTGATTAAGTAGTTTTAACTGAGTAGGGCATTTTGGAGACCGAGCTCCATGGAGCCCTTTATTTTGAAAACTTTAAGATTTATAAATTTTAGTTTTAAAAAATCTGAAAAAAAAATTATACATGTATGCAAGGATGTAAAGTGCATGCATGGAAAAATTCAGGATGAAATACCTTAAATTGCGAGCTGCACACAAAAAACAAAATCATGGACTTTAAAGATGAACAGTACACATGCTAAAAAAGCCCTAGATTTGTCTTTTTTGTGTAGCTCACATTTTATTGTATTTAAACCTAAATATTTGCACACATGTACATTATGTATCTAGGTATATGTGTATTTATTTTTCAGAATGTTTTGAAACTGAAAAGTTTGAATTTTGAAGCTTTTAAATAAAGGCCTTCATGGAGCTCGGTCTCCGTTTTGCATTTTTGGTTTTAACTGACATACTCAATTGCCCTAAGGGCACTTGCCATTATATTTGAAGTTATAATTATATATATTAACCCTAAATCTAGGTTGTGAATGTGCAGTCGATAAACCTACAACACGGCCAAGTTAGACACTGTTTCCTGTCCAATTGCCATTATATATTAAGTTATACTCCCTCCTTCCCATACTCCCACGGTCTCATAATATAGCACCTGTCTCATGTTCCCTCATGATCCTGCATACAAAACATCCAAAGTATTAGGAGTTAATTTCTTCTTTTTGAGAAGTGCAAACTTAAATCATGCAAGCTCATCTGTAACAAAACAATGGCGTGTTCCTTTCTCTAGGGATAATTGGGAACCACTCTTCACCCTCTATTGATCCCTGGAGCGGTTTATTGATTTTTCGTACAACCTGCAAACACATATAAATTGATGTAATTTAGAGTAGAAAAATGAGAAGTGATTATTTAATTTAAATTGAAACAATTTCCACGTAAATATTATATTTTAGCTATCACGTGGGCTAATTGCAGCGGCGGAGCCAGCGTAGAGCTATTGGGTTCAAGTGAACCCAATGGATTTTGCCTAGTACGTATGTATATGTATATATTTATCTGATGTGAACCCAATAAAATATCTTGGCTGACCCCAACAAACAAAATACACTTCACATGAAACAAAGGGCCCAAAAGGAAAGAGCCCACAAATCATTCACATGCCTAAACCGTGAGTCCGCGAGTCACGCAAGCATGCAGCCACATGGGGCACGCCTCATCTATCGTCTGCTCACCCCCCAAAAAAATCTATTATGTGCTTCTTTTTCGTCGTTCCTTTGTTCGTTTCTTCAATTCCCATCTGGCATGTGCGTGTTGCACGGCCACTCTGGCCGTCGCCACACGCCCGTGGCAAGCAGGCGGATGCAGATCGACTCTGCAACGATTGAATCCCAAAACTTGAAGTAATTAGATTAAATTGCCCCATCTTCTCTCTCGTGTATATGTTCTATCTAGACTAATAGCCTAGTACAATAGCTATTGTTTTGCCCTCGTCTTTTTTTAGAAAAATACTCCATGAACTTTGATTGATATAGTCTAAGGAGCCGTATTTTTCGAAGGGAACTCGGTCACTAGATTAGACGTAGGCAAAGTGCATCAAATGTCACTGCAGCTAGTCTCCCAAAGCTTACTATTCATGAAAAATTAAATTAGATCAGTTGCCTAGCGGAAGAAAATTTCGGAGTACACAAGAAATCCACAGAAGCAAGATGAGATTAGACGCAAATATTTAATGAAGGACCTTATAGGCAACCGTCTGATTTTAATTACCCACGGAGGAAAATTGGAGATACTCAACAGAGATTTAATCCGGATTGTTGATGAATATGGTCCTTGGCTTGAGTATAGTGATAAAGTGCATGAGGCATTGTGTTTATGCTGCTACATTTTCAAATATTACAATAAGGGACAAGCTGGACTAGCACATTTGCAATTAACGACTGGAACGGTTGGAACAGGAAAAGCCGACTATATGCTCATAATGGTAAGGCTAATGTTATTAGCTTTTATAATGCAATAGTAAAAAACAGATGTGATGCTTTGATGAATCAAGTTCAGTCAATTCAGGTTGTCTTGATAAACAAACTGATCTTACAAAGAGCAAAATCGAATCCGGCTTAATGCTTTCATTGATTCCGTAAGATACTTGTTGCATTAAGGCTTAAATTTCTGAGGCGATGACGCCTCAGAAAAGTCAAAAAATAAGGAATTTTTTTAAGAGTTGGTACACACTTTGGTAAACTAAAATAAAGCTATGCGGAATGTAGTTATGGAGTGAACCCAATGGCCAAAATTTCTGGCTCCGCCCCTGGCTAATTGGGCTCGCATACAATGTACCAGAGAGATTAAATCAAGCATTTTTCTCAATCACCAAAAATAACGGACGTACTCATTGTACCTGAGTTAATAATAATAATAATAATAATAATAATAATAATAATAATAATAATAATAATAATAATAATAATAATAATAATAATAATAATAATAATAATAATAATAATAATAATAATAATAATAATAATAATAATAATAATAATAATAATAATAATAATAATAATAATAATAATAATAATAATAATAATAATAATAATAATAATAATAATAATAATAATAATAATAATAATAATAATAATAATAATAATAATAGATGGATGGATGGATGGATGGATGGATGGATGGAGGTAATAGATAGAAGTACGAGCTAGCCCAATTTACTCCAACCTTTATGTTTGATGAGGAGGTCTTAAGGTTTTGTCCTCACAACGCAATTTTTTCCGAAATCCTATTTGCCGCTTGTAAAGAATGTTCGAGTCTTTAAATTTTGTTAACATATTTTATAATGTTTGTTTTGCCAAAAGTATTTACTTTTGTGAAAAAAGAATCACATTCGAAATTCAAAAAGATATAAATCTTTCGCTACCTTTAGTTTATATAAACTGAGGTGCCGTTTTTGGACAAAAAATCAAAGAATTACTATGGTAGGGATGTATGGTTAATTCATGGGAGGTCATGTGTTTGATCCCAGTCTCGCACCGCTATTTTTATGTTCTGTCAGTGCCATCTGTTTCTTTATTAAACGTAGGGCTGCAAATTCAACAGTGAAGGTAGCCGTTCCGGCTGGTTAGCTGCGCTGGTGTTGACCTCGCTGGTCACGGGTTCGACCTCCACCTAGGCTGCAAATTTTTACCAGTTTTTTTACCTGACGAAAAATCAAACTCGTGCGAGAGGATTTCGGATGAACGACAAACGTTAGTCACACGACGGACGAAAAAAACATGTGGACCCGCTGCAAACCAAAAAAGCAAGAAACAATCTGTCCTTTAATATTAAAAAAGTAAAGATAAAATAAAGATTTATCAGGGGAGGTATCATTAGAAATGAAATTCAAATATAACTTATTGTAACATGTGTTAACATTTTGTTAGTCAAGTATATGATTGGATTTTGATTGAAAAAACGATGAGATTAATAAACCCAGACAAGCACTGCAAACCAAAAAAGCAGAGAAACAATCCGTCTTCTAATATTAAAAAAGTAAAGATAAAATATAATAATAATAATAATAATAATAATAATAATAATAATAATAATAATAATAATAATAATAATAATAATAATAATAATAATAATAATAATAATAATAATAATAATAATAATAATAATAATAATAATAATAATAATAATAATAATAATAATAATAATAATAATAATAATAGATGGATGGATGGATGGATGGATGGATGGATGGAGGTAATAGATAGAAGTACGAGCTAGCCCAATTTACTCCAACCTTTATGTTTGATGAGGAGGTCTTAAGGTTTTGTCCTCACAACGCAATTTTTTCCGAAATCCTATTTGCCGCTTGTAAAGAATGTTCGAGTCTTTAAATTTTGTTAACATATTTTATAATGTTTGTTTTGCCAAAAGTATTTACTTTTGTGAAAAAAGAATCACATTCGAAATTCAAAAAGATATAAATCTTTCGCTACCTTTAGTTTATATAAACTGAGGTGCCGTTTTTGGACAAAAAATCAAAGAATTACTATGGTAGGGATGTATGGTTAATTCATGGGAGGTCATGTGTTTGATCCCAGTCTCGCACCGCTATTTTTATGTTCTGTCAGTGCCATCTGTTTCTTTATTAAACGTAGGGCTGCAAATTCAACAGTGAAGGTAGCCGTTCCGGCTGGTTAGCTGCGCTGGTGTTGACCTCGCTGGTCACGGGTTCGACCTCCACCTAGGCTGCAAATTTTTACCAGTTTTTTTACCTGACGAAAAATCAAACTCGTGCGAGAGGATTTCGGATGAACGACAAACGTTAGTCACACGACGGACGAAAAAAACATGTGGACCCGCTGCAAACCAAAAAAGCAAGAAACAATCTGTCCTTTAATATTAAAAAAGTAAAGATAAAATAAAGATTTATCAGGGGAGGTATCATTAGAAATGAAATTCAAATATAACTTATTGTAACATGTGTTAACATTTTGTTAGTCAAGTATATGATTGGATTTTGATTGAAAAAACGATGAGATTAATAAACCCAGACAAGCACTGCAAACCAAAAAAGCAGAGAAACAATCCGTCTTCTAATATTAAAAAAGTAAAGATAAAATAAAGATTTATCAGGGGAGGTATCATTAGAAATGAAATTCAAATATAACTTATTGTAACATGTGTTAACATTTTGTTAGTCAAGTATATGATTGGATTTTGATTGAAAAAACGATGAGATTAATAAACCCAGACAAGCACTGCAAACCAAAAAAGCAGAGAAACAATCCCTCTTCTAATATTAAAAAAGTAAAGATAAAGATAAAGATTTATCAGGGGAGGTATTCATTAGAAATGAAATTCAAATATAACTTATTGGAACATGCGTTAACATTTTGTCAGTCAAGTATATGATTGGATTTTGATTGAAAAAACGATGAGATTAATAAACCCAGACAAACACACCGGGATCGCTATTCGCTGCTAGGGTTTGGCGAACTTTAGGGCGCCGCCCCTGCTGCCGCCGCCTG
>NW_024117793.1:0-15232 GCF_003073215.2 Triticum urartu | reverse complement strand
GGTCCGCACGCTTAAGGTTTCAATGACAGTTATATTATGAGTTTATATATTTTGATGTACCGAAGGTTGTTCGGAGTCCCGGATGTGATCAAGGACATGACGAGGAGTCTCGAAATGGTCGAGACATGAAGATTGATATATTGGAAGCCTATGTTTGGATGTAGGAAGTGTTCCAGGTACCGGAGTACCAGGAGGTTACCAGACCCCCCGGGGGCTTAATGGGCCTACATGGGCCTTAGTGGAAATAGAGGGAAGCAAGGGGAGTGTGGGGCACGCCCCCAAGGCCCAAACCGAATTGGTTTAGGGCAAGGGGGCTGGCCCCCTCTTTCCTTCTTTCCCTCTCTCTTTTCCTTCTCCCGAATCCTATTCCAACTAGGAAAGGGGGGGAGTCCTACTCCCGGTGGGAGTAGGACTCCTGCTGGCGCACCCTCTCCCTGGCCGGCCACACCCCCCTTGCTCCTTTATATACGGGGCAGGGGGGCACCTCATAGACACAACAATTGATCAAGTTGATCTTTTAGCCGTGTGCGGTGCCCCCCTCCACCATAGTCCACCTCGATAAAACTGTAGCGGTGCTTAGGCGAAGCCCTACGTCGGTAGAACATCAACATCGTCACCACGCCGTCGTGCTGACGAAACTCCTCCTCACCACTCGGCTGGCCCGGAGTTCGAGGGACATCATCGGGCTGAACGTGTGCTGAACTCGGAGGTGCCGTACGTTCGGTACTTGATCGGTCGGATCGTGAAGACGTACGGCTACATCAACCGCGTTGTGCTAACGCTTCCGCTTTTGGTCTACGAGGGTACGTAGACAACACTCTCCCCTCTTGTTGCTATGCATCACCATGATCTTGCGTGTGCGTAGGAATTTTTTTAAAATTACTACGTTCCCCAACAAGTAGTTCGAGCCGGTTTGGAGCTGTGTCGGCGATATGCAGAGACCAAGTCGGCAATTTCCTTGGAGCATCATCCATCATCTTCAAACATATTAAAGATCCTGCTACTCTAGAAGCATTGGCAGTATGGGAAGGCCTCGATCTAGCAGCTGATCTAAACATCACAAAGGCACATGTTGCTACAGATTGCAAGGTTATCGCAAGTGAGATTGGCAGGAGAAGCACTGCGGCTTACGGGCCAGTGGTTAGAGAAATTGAGTTGCAAGTGTCCTCTTTCATTTCATGTAAAGTAGTTTATCAGTCTAGGAGCTCAAATTATGATGCTCACAACTTAGCAAAGCATGCTTTAACTCTGAGCGTTGGCCGCCATGTTTGGTTAGGCCAGCATGAAGGCATTCTATTCGTCCCTGTAAACATTGTGATGACGTAATAAAGCTTTGCAAGGTTGCCTAAAAAAACCTCTATAGTATTGACCATCTTGTGCTAGCTATTGCGCTAGACCAGGTGTTGTTTTTAGATTTGCAGCGCAACTCTAAAAGAAACTGCCGACAACAGTAAAAGTGTAAAAGATTCGCAAAAGCTAAAGTCCCAATGAGGCATGGAACCGAAGATCTCCTGATAGTGCTTTTTTCAAAGGCGATTTTGGACATTTCTTGAAAAAACGGAATAATTTTTTCAAAGGCAATATTTTTGAAAACCTAAACATTTTCTAAATAACGCGAACAAAATGTAGAATGTTCTGAAAAGTGCAAGCATTTTGTAAATTGTGAAGAAAATTTGAAAATTGGAACATTTATAAATTTCTGAACAATTTTTAAAAGCTTCGACCCTGAACAAATTTTGAAAATGGGAACATTTTTTAATTTCTGAACAAATTTTGAAAAATACGAACATTTTTGGAAAATGCGAACAATCTTTGAATCTATGATATTTCAAACAATCTTTGAACATGTTCTAAAATTTGGATATCTTTTTGAAAATACAAACATTTTTTGAAACTCAAACACTTCTAAAATTGGTGCTCAAATATAAAAAAGGGATTTTTTTAATTTCTGAACAATTTCAAATTAGTCTATGTTTTGAAAATATGCAAGCATTTTCTGAATTTCTGAACACATTTTCAACAACAAGAGTATTTTTTTGAATACATGATTTTTTTTGAAACCACAAACATTTCTCGAATGTTTGAACAAATATTTGAAAAAAAATTAAAAAATTTCATGAAATTCCGAACAAAAAAGTTTATCTACGAACATTTTTGGAATCTATGATCAAAAATTGAAAAATGGAAGTTTTCATCAAATTCCGAATAAAAAATTGGAACTACTAACATATTTAAAATTTGTGATGAAATTTTGAAAATAGGAACATTTTTTGTATTTATTTTTTTAAAAACATGAAATTATTTTGAAATTCCTTCACATTTTTGGAATGTCCAAACAATTTTTGATAAGAGGAACAGTTTTTGAAAATCTAAACAAAATTTGAAATTTTTGAACAAAAATAAATAATAAAAGTAAATTTTAAAAAGGCAAAAACAAAAAAGAAAGAAAAGGAACATTCTCTAAAACTTGTGAAAAATTTGAACAAAAACATTCCAAACACTTTTTGTAAAACAAGAACATCTTTGGAAATGCCCAATGTTTTTTGAAAAATCCAAACAATTTTTATGGACACAAACATTTTATAAAATTTTGAACCTTTTTGGATACACGAACATATTTTGAAATTTCCGAACAATTTCAAAAGAAACGAAAAAAGAAAAAAACGAAAAAAGGAAAAGAAAGGAGAAAAGAAACAGAAAACGGAAAAAAGAATTTAAACAGAAAAACATAAAAAAAGAATTCCCAAAACCGGCTGCCTCGCTGTGGGGGAGTGGGCCGGTCCAATTCTCGAGCCCGTTGGGGGTGGCCTGTGCGAATTCTCGACATTTTGACGCAGTTAGCGTCAAATAAGATTTTCCGTCGAACGCCTGCGGTCGGCCCATCACAGGCCGCCGACTCGACTTGGACTTCTCCAAAACAAGAGGACGCGCCTCCTCGGGAACCCGCAACGGCCGTATCCACCAGCACACCCGCCCCCTCGCCCCCAAATCGAAATCACCGCTCCTCTCCTCGCCTCGAGAAATTAGGGTTTACGCCCGGAGGAGCTGGCGGAGGCTATGGCCGGCGGGGAGGAGAGGCCGCCGGGGCTGGCGCCAGGGGTTGCGTCGAGTTTCGAGTTTGCGCTCAATTCCGCGGCGTTTTCCGATCGAGTTCTGCGCCTCGAGATAGCGGCCGAGGATTGCGAGGCGCCGTTCGTCGGCGAAGGATCGCCCTGCGACTCGCCGCGTAGCATATTCGAGACGGGGCTCGGCTTGGGAGGTACCTCGGCCAAGTCGGTGCGACCTCGCAAGCGCCGCAGACAAGACGACGGTGCGTAGTGTGTGCTCCCCTCTCCCCTCTCCTCCCTCGCCTTCACTGTGCAATTCTTCTTTGTTTGCAAAGAAACAAATGTTCGGGTTTGGGAATTGGGATACCAAAAGTTCGCAAGCAACCCAAATGTTCAAACACTCCCAAGGTTCGAACCCCTTTGATATGTACTCTGCATTATCGTGGACTAGGGGGTGTTTTCTTTCTGTGAGGGAAGTTGATAGTAACTACTTGTGGCCATTCTTGATTGTTACTAGAATGTAGAGACACTCCTGTTGTAAAAGGCAAACCAGATGTCGTATTGAATGATGGCACCTTCAGTAGATTGACATGAGAATCCAGCTTGTGGCCTTCCCTGCTATATCGAGTTAGTTTATTGACATGTCAGACCCAAAGATTGACCGTATATTGACACGTGGAGAAATTTTGTGTCCATGATTAATTTTGTCGCCATTTCTGATTACTTGATTAGTAAAACTCAAATGGGGGAAAGCAGCGAGTGATCAACTCCCCTTAACAACTCAACTGATGCAACTATTTAGGTGTTTTGGTCCTTTTGTTCGAAGTTATCACTCGTGATAAAATATCAATTTGTCCATGGCACACTCATATTTGTTTCGCCATCCTGTTTGAGTTGATCATCGTACTGTAATGTTTTACCATACCATTTGGTTATGCATTTAATTTCTGAATCATGAATCACGTCTAGGGGAAGTAGTCGTTTGCGGTTTTGATAAAAATCTTGTCTCAGAGGTTCTCATAGTGACACCTAAAAGATTAAATCTATGTAATCATCTGACGTGTTTAGTTAAATCCATGTAGCCACTGTGATTCCTGACGAAGCGACTTTTCTTTTGTCATTTCCATGTGCAGAATCTGCACCTCGCAGCTCTGAGGTTGAATCAGATGGAAATAATTTAGCTGTCATTGGTGAACATGGTACGACAGCTGCAACTTCAACCGTTCCTTATAGTGATGGTTTTAAACTTTTAACCTTTCTGTTATATATCAATTTGTCACAAACACCTGCAAGTTCAACCGTTCCCTTTTGTGATGGATTTAAACTGTTATAACCGTCCTGTTATATATCAATTTGTCATAAACAGTTGCAAATTCAACGGCTCCCTTCAGTGATGGTTTTTAGCTTTTAGCCTTTCTGATGTAAACTAAAATATTTAATGAGCAAACATGACCTTTTATCTCTCTGATCTTGGTATTTCGTAGGTGATTCCACTGGCAGACCTGTTTTAAGAGTAAAGCATATTCACGTCAGCTCCCTGCTACTTGCTTCTAAAAGCCCGTACTTTTACAAGGTAATCGTCAGACCTTCTGAAATGCATCTTCTATAGTCAGCAGGCTGAGCTTAACTTTATGCTCTTTAGCTCTTCTCGAACGGAATGCAAGAATCGAACCTCAAGGAAATAACACTAAGGATTATGGACTATGGTAATGTGTCAACTCAACTCATCTTGAGCATTCTTTCTTTCTTGTGTAAACCCCCCCCCCCCCCCCTGGACCCCCTTGGACAGATTGCATAACCTATTTAATCCAATTTGGAAGAAATCCTTTTCCCCTCATCATGCAAGCATCATATGGTATCAGAAAGCGTAAAAATGAATTCACTGCCGCACTAAATTTAAAAAAAATTGTGTAGTGATTAAAAGTGCATTACTCAACAGGGTTTGTTTGTAAATGGTGCTTGATCGAGTCTATGATAGCGGTGCTATTACAGTCATATTTAGCTATAGGCCTGTTGAAAAGTACATGACTTGGCATAGTTTGTTTATAGATGATGCTTGATCATGTCTATGAAATCAGTGCTGCGACGGTCATATTTTGCTACAGGTCTGTTCTATATTGCAGCAATAAATAGTTGATATGGTACCGTTACAGCTACTTAATTTTACTGTAGAAAGCCTTTTGTGAAGTATTACTTCAGATATTTCAAGGCGTTTCAACTGAAACTCAAATGCCAAAACTACTCGTAATTCATTGCTATAAATTCTGAACTGTCAATGTATTCCTTATGGTAAATTTTATTACTCCCTCCGATCCAAATTAATTGACGCAGCCTCTTTACAACCTCTATAATGTTGTATAGAGGTTGCGTCAATTAATTCGGATCGGAAGGAGTAGATCAGAACCTAGGTGATGAGGTTGTAAAATGCCAAATTTCAGGAAGAAATAAAGGAATTGGCCCTCCATATTTTTACTTATGTCAAAGTTGTATCAGGTCAGGCTAGGTGATTAGGAGATAAGTGCCAAAGTTTAGGAAGAAATTAGAGGAAAGGGCCCTCATTAATTTCATGTGAATTTGTGATGACAGTGATGTCTGAATGTTGTGAAGTGAAGTATGAACTGCTAGCAACTTGGTTAGATTCTACAGTATAGTAAACTAAGGTGAAGTGTTCTGTCTGCGCTTGGATGTATTCCTTCTTATGCATTTTGTCTAATTACTACTGCAAGCCTGTCGAGACATTTATGCAGTGTATCTTTATGGACGCTAGCTAAATTAATGGATGCAGTTGCCCAAGTTGAACGATTTGGGTTTTTGGCGGCAAGTTATATAATTAGCATGCTTCCCTTTTCATGGCCATACTAGTGTGCACATAAAAGGATTAATTCTAACACAGTTAGCTGTGCCTTTTGTTGCATTTCTGAACTGAACTATTGTTAATTCATAGTACTTATGTTTTCACTTTACTTGGATAGAGGATGAAGCCTTCCCAGAGCTTTTGCACTTCATTTACAGTGGAACAATTAAGACAAGCGATCCTGTCCTGGTTCTCAAAGTTATGTGTGTTGCTGATAGATTTGAGGTTGTCGATTGCATGAGCTATTGTACCCAGCTGTTGATTAGTCTACCCATGACAAAAGAATTAGCTTTTGTGTATCTTGAATATGAGTGCTCAGTCCCAATGTCAGATGTCCTTCAGCCTGTGAAAGCAGCAGCCCAGGAATTTCTGGCTGACAAGTACAAAAACCTGTCAATGTGAGTTATCACATTTTTGATAAATTTGGCATTGCTGTCTTGATATATGAACTGGATGTTTAATTTGATCCTGTTTCAGGTCTGAAACTGAGTTTCTGGAAATGCCACTATCAGGAATTAAAGCTATATTCTCAAGCAACAACTTGAAGGTTTTTTCAGAGGACTTGGTCTTGGCTTTTCTGCTCAAGTGGGCTCTTGCCAATTACCCAGAAACAGTAGAAAGGCGTAGGATCTTGATCAACCATTTGCTTCCAATGGTGCGTTTCAATCAGATGAGTTGTGGAAAATTGCGATGGCTTTTGTCTTGTTCGCATTTGGACGCTCGTCATTCTGCATATATTGTGGCTTCAGCTCTTCTGTACAAGTACAGTTCACCACACAGAGTCCTTCCTGCCATATCAGATATCCATTGCAGTTTTTTGGAGCGGACATACAAGCACAAACCAGTGAAGACCATTGAATTGGAGCGTCCCCATAACCGATGTATTGCTTATATGGATCTCAAATCTGAGGAGTGCAGCAATCTCTCTCCATCCAGAAGTATCAGGTCACAAGCATTCGACTTTGCAGGGCACTCCTTTTTCCTCATTGTACAGCGCACTGTTAATGCTCAACTGGGGATTCACTGTTTCGGACTGTATTTGGCAGTCGAAAAAGGAGTATCAGTGCCAATAACCATAGAGTTCAAATTTGCAGCGAGAACAAAAGCTGTTGGTGACTTTGTGTCTAACTTCAGACATATCAAGACATTCACCAGCGAAAGTAATCAACTAGGATCCCGAGATCTCTTTAACATGTCCTGGGGTCAGGTCTTTTCTGAAGCAAGTCAATTTTTACTTGATGACATGTTATATCTTCGAGCTGAGCTGACTGTAAGGCAACCTTAGTCCCAGACCCCACTCAATGACAATTCTTGATTTTATCTGTTCTCTGACCTGCTCCGTAGAGAGGACCTCATCAACATCGTGATTTTCCGAGTTGGGTACACCAGGTGAGAATTGCACTCCTATTTAGCAGTACCCGTAACGTTTGTTCTGCCGTTGCAAAATGGAACTATGCCTTTTCTCTTTATATGTACATTCGCCACAGTGCTCACATGACAAATTATTGGAATTGAGGAAATAGCAGTTTGACTTGCTTGTCTGATGTATTGTGTTTGTCAGTTTGCTGTGCCGGTAGCATGTGATATTTCAAATGCTTAATGGGAAAATACATGAGAGTTATAATGTGATTGCATAATACCGTGTACTAATTCATGTATTTAAATTATGCTACATAAGGATAAATGAACATAAGTATTGTATTAATCTATTCAATTGGTTAAATACGCAGTTTATAGGGCTGATCACCATATCTGTCTTTGAATTAGTTGGTTTATCAGTCTGTGGTCCGTGTTCAATCATCCCGTTTGATACCTTTGTCTTGTGTTCGGGTTCAAATCATGCGCTGCCAGTGGCATGCTGCTGCCTGTAGTGGTTTAAAGTTTGCTGACAGTTAAAGATAGATTTATACTGATTCAGAAGCTACCGACAGGCTAAAAACACTTATGTTCTGTTCCTGTAGCTGGTTTCATGATGTAGAAAAATATGAACTGTTCATGATGGCTAAAAGCACTTTTGTTCTGTTCTGTTCCATACTCAACCATGAGAAATATGAACTTGCAGAAGCTTATTCTATCATCATGTAAAATCTACTCATTCTACCATGATATATATATGCTGGTGCACTGGGCAATCTTAAATGCCGAGCTGTTTCTGAAATAGAATCTTCTTTGAGTTATCTTCACATGTGTTCTCACGTGTAGTATATGCTCTAGCGGCCATTGTGCTGTATGATATTGGGTTTTGAGGAAATTAGTGTTAGTATATGATAATGTATCAGTGCTCATCTTCTGTGCACCACCTCCTGATCCTATGACTTGATTATTTTGCTTACGGTCTCTGACCTCTATCACTTGGTTCCAGGGCATGGCTGACCGAGGCTTCCATATCTTGATGCTGAATAGGAGGCAAGTATAGGATCAGACAAGAAAGCTACCCTCTTCACCTGGGACAGTAGCGTCAATGCGTCCGCAGTTTTACTGTAGAGTGATGGCTTGGCAACGATTAGCAGTTTACCTTCGTCTCTCTGAACATTTCGGACGGTACAGTGTGTACAGCTTCCTCCAGAATAGTACAGTAGCTCTATTAAGGAAAGGTGCCAAGTGATGCACTCTTGTTCGCCACTTCACATTTGGAGTGCTAGGAAACGATGATGTTTGTTGTATAGCGTTTTTGGAGTCTCGGAGAAATTAAACTCGATGTAGCTTTCAGGATGAATTTGTGCTGAAAGTGCCGATATCCCCACTTTTTTTTTGGTTGTTGATTGCTGCATTCTACATCCATGTTGATTTTTTTATGCATTTTGGTAGCCAGATTAGCAGTTTACTACTCCCTCCGTTGAACCGTCTTGTTGAATGTTATGTGATCATCCGCGAACCATGCAGGATTTTTATTTTTATTTTGAAATGAACTGGACCATGCAACCTTGGATACGCCACATGCGGCACGGCAGCAAAACCAGCGGAACCACCGAAATGCGCACGGCATGTCATAGCTGCGCTCTCATGTCGCGGCCGCGGTGGACAGTGGCTCCGCCTAGAGCCACACACGGTTGCACGTCCGCTGCCCAAAATGCTTGCCTGGAGACTCGGCCAGCACATCGACGCTGTGCCAGCTGACCGCACGCATAGACGCGCGTCCCGGCTAGCCCCCACCTGCATGTCAAGATCATTCCTAACACCTTTGCTTGGGTAAGCTCTTCCAAATCCGACATGGGCAACCGGAAGCGTTGGCTCCGCCCCTTTCTCCTCCTCCTCCTCCATCGTTGTGTTCGACGCCTGCTCCTCCTCTGGAGACTCCCGAGGAAGTGGCTGCAATCCAAGCGGCACGCTGTGCCCATCTGCAGCCGGGGCTCCAGAGTGAGTACAACGTAGGTGGTTATCCGCTGTCAGGCCAGAGCTGCGAACGACGAACTACGAGAGGATGGGTGTGTGGGGACGCGAAGGGGAGGGAAATGGGATGCGGCTAGGATTGGGGGTTGCCGCCCGGCTTAAATAGTCAGACTTGGGCCCTTCGGCGGCGCTCAGGAGCGACACCACGTGCCATGAATGCGTCCACACCATCCTCATCGAAAATCAGAGGATACGCCCGGCTGTAGCTCTTAGGAGAGAGTGAGTTACACCGAATAAGAAGGATAAGAAGGACGAAGATTTCAACACGCCGTGCCTAATCAATTTGTCAGTAAGTACAAAGCAGACAGTACATTACTTGCCATGGATCCGATGGTGAGATACAAAGAAACTTGTCAAACACGCAAAGACAATCAATCCCAGCACAGAGCACACGCGAGCTATAGAAGCAACTAAACAAATCGATCGTTATAAAAAAAATCGATTTCTCACAAGACTAGCGAGCCAACTGTCGTGTTAAATACAATACAATAACCCTAGTTAACAAATTACAAGAACCCTAGATTAGCGGCGGGCATGGCTCCTCCGCGGGATCCGCCGGCTGCAAACTGTCGATAACATCCTGGGGTAGCCCCTCTATCATGTGCTCCAGGTAAGAATCCAACTGGTCCTGCGGCAGCAGCTCCGGCAGCTCCTCCATCGGCATGAGCTCGAACTCGAATGGGCGCTCGTCCTGTTGCTTCACGATTGGAAAATCCTCTTCTGCCCGCTGCTCGAACACTTGTTGCAGCTCGATCAAAAAATCCTCTGCTGCCCGCGGCTGGAACGGGAACTCATCCGGTTGCATCTCGTTTAGAAGTTCCTCTTCTGTCTGCGGCTGGAACGGGAAGTACTCCTGTTCCATCCCGACTGGAATCCAATCCTCTTCTGCCATCGAGCCGGCCGCTGCTTTTGTTTTCCCTGTTTGTTTGTTGAGGGAATCGAGCCGGCGGGGGCTGCTTTCGTGTCGCTACGCACTAGTAGCTGACTAAAACCTCGTGAGATTGAGATTGGGAGCAGATCGGGGGCTTTCCCGGGTATATATGGCGATGGTTCCTTTCCTTTCCCGTTTCCGACATGAGACCCAACTGAGCCGGTACGTGCACCACGCGCCAAACAGGCTTTTCCTTGCACCATACAATCGTATCCGAGTTTGCCTGTATTCCTTTCGCCAAACAGTTTTCTACGTGCACCACCGTTCTCAATTTTCGTTCACAAATTCTAAAAAGATATTCATGACTTTCAAAATATGTTTGTCTTTTCCAACCTTTATTAAGAGTTTCAAAAATGGTTCTGAGATGCAAAAAATGTTTCTGTTTTCAAATTTTGTTCACAAATTCAAAAAATGCTTGCTTTCTATAAATGTCTGGGAATTTATAAAATGTTCTCACTTTTCAAATATTGTTCAGAAGTTCACAAATATTCCTGTTTTCAATTTTTGTTCACAAATTAAGAAAAGATTACAATTTTTCAAAAAATGTTTGACTTTTCCTAATTTTGTTTGGAGTTTAAAAAATGTTTATTGATGCAAAAAAATCTGGATTTTCAAATTCTGTTCAGAGTTTCAAGAAATGATCCCATTTTCCCAAAAGTACCATGTTTTCAAAAACTTTAACATTATTAAATTTGTCAAAATTTGCAAAAATCTCCCTTTTAAAAAAATCATTCAAACATATTAGATGTTTCCAAAAAACACGCTTTAAACAATTGTTCACAAATTTGAAAATGTCTGTGTTTAAAAAAATATTCACTTTTCTAAAAAAAATTGCATTTGAAATTCCCCAAAAAGAAATAGATCTTTTGTCGTTGATAGTTCTTACATACTTGCATTCTAAATATAGCCACCAATCTCATCTTTCGAGTGGAGAGGTACCCGCGTTCTCCACTAGGAGGTCCCTAGTTTGATCACTATTGCGCGCAATGGGCTGGGTAAAAAACAAAAAACAACCCCCCCCGTCCCGCCGAACTGGGGGGCGGCGGTGACGGGGTGGGGCGGCTGGGTGTGCTGGCTGTTGATGGGAGGAAGAGAATGACATATGAGTCACCGACCTGCAGGCCGGAGGGAGGAGTAGGCGGACGTCGCGCGCGTCCGCCTCATGTTCGCGCAGACGCATGCGAGGTCCATATTTAGGCCTGAAATGAATTGCCCGGCAGACAAAAAGTGGATGCGCATCTATTTGGGTCAGTGCATTGGGCTGGTTTTTGTGTCCGTTTTGATCCAAACGAACACGAGCGGACGAAATGGGTCGACATGCTTGAAGTCGCTCTTACTACATGATCAAAGCCCAATCTAACAGTCAAACGCCTGCGCTCGGCCCATCATAGGCCGCCGACCCGACTTGGACTTCTCCAAAACACGACAACGCGCCTCCTCAGGAACTGAAAATCCCTAACGGCCGTATCTACCACCACACCCGCTCCCTCCCCCTCCCCCCCAAATCGCTATGAGAAACTAGGGTTTACGTGATGGAAATATGCCCTAGAGGCAATAATAAAATGATTATTATTATATTTCCTAAATCATGATAAAGGTTTATTATTCATGCTAGAATTGTATTGACCAAAAACTTAAATACATGTGTGGATACATAAACAAATACCAGTCCCTAGTAAGCCTCTACTAGACTAGCTTGTTGATCAAAGATGGTTAAGGTTTCCTAACCATAGACATGAGTTGCCATTTGATAACGGGATCACATCATTAGGAGAATGATGTGATGGACAAGACCCATCTGTTAGCTTAGCATATGATCGTTCAGTTTATTGCTACTGCTTTTTCAATGTCAAATACATGTTCCTTCGACCATGAGATCATGCAACTCCCGGATACCAGAGGAATACCTTGTGTGCTATCAAATGTCACAACGTAACTGGGTGATCATAAATGGGTTAATTATCCTTTTACCCTCATTGGTGTCCATGTACTCAGTTTTGCCCTCAGATGCGAATTGTGCTCAGTTTTGCCCCTAGTCCGTGCGCACCGACTCGTTCCGTGAACTCTGCCGTCTCCGTCAGGTCAACCTTTTGACTCGGACCTTACAGGCGGGACCAGGCGGCAGAGACGACCAATTTTATTCAGACCGTTGCACGCGTGGCTTGTGGGACCCGGCAGAGAGCCGTTGGCGGGTGTGCTATATAAGCGGGCGACAGCGGCGGTGACCACGGCGACAGAGAGCACGGCGGTGACCACGACGAGAGAGAGAGCACGACGGTGGCAAGCTAGCTGTGGAGGGCGCGGCGGTGGGAAGCTAGCTGTGGAGGGCGCGACGACGTTGAGATCCCATTCGGCTCCGAGCTCCATGTCTTCCTCAAGCTCCCGCGCCACCTCACGGATGCAGAGCCAGACGCGTGTGGACATGCCTGTCTTCGTCTATCCGCGGTGTCGGGCGGGCGCTGATCGGAGGGTTTCTCACACACCGAGGAACCATAATCGTACGTTCTACGTGTGCAGCGAGAATGGGGTAAGAATCGGGGAAATTGCACCATTTTCATGGTCGGGATCTTTGAGCAATGGGTTGATCTGTTTGGTGTTCATGCAGGTGACATGCTTCTTTCTTTGGGTCGATGCTCTGGCCAAGACTCTGATGAATGAACTGCAAGAAGAGCATGAAGAATGGTTGCGCATGCTACCACGAACGGCAGTGACCGCATCACGAGCTCCGGAAGAAGAGATGGAGGGCGAAGCACGCACTGGCAGAGAGCTAGCTATTGAGCTTAGGATGTTGAAGAAGAAGGTTAGGAAGCTTGAAGATCAAGCACTACCAATACCCATTTGCAAATACTTTTGTGCATTTGTAGGTATGGTAATCGCACTGGTTGTAATGTTGAAAATGTATGGAAAGGCATGAATTATGGAGGAATTTGTAATCTTGAAATTGTATGAGAAATTCACCTAGTTTAAATGTTGGTCAAAGTTGTTTAAATGTTGAAAAAAAGAGAAGAAGTGACCAAAATTTAAATATGTTGAAAAAAGGAGAAGAAATGAGGAATTAAGAAACTTTTGATCAATGAAATGCAGCTCTCTGCTCTGCCTTTCTGTCAAAAAAAAGGTTGCTCTTGGGCCAAATTCAAAGCGTAGAGCCAAGTGCAGGCTAGACTAATGGGCCAACTACATCCAATTAGGCCCATTCGGGGGTTCTCTTGCGTATTTTTCTATTTTCTATTCCGATTTAATTTAGGCAGTAAATCATAATGCTGAAACTTTTTGTGGAAGCTAATTGAATTGTTCCAGAGCCAAACAATTAAGGTTAGAATTTTTTTGGAGCTGTTAATTAATCCAATTCAAATACACCGTGATTTAAATCAAAGACCAAAATGTCATGGAAAATGTGCCTCAGCTCTGGTAGAGGTTTACACCTCGTTCCAAAATAAATGAACATTTTTTAAGGGCATTGCATTGAGAGAAAAATAATTTGTCTAAAAAATGAAGGATGGAAAATGCACAAAAAATTGGTGTGGCTGGGGACTCGAACCCAGGACCGCGTGGGTTTGTGGTGTTTAGGGCTGCGCTGGTAACCGCTAGGACAGATGGCAAGACTTTGACATGGGTAGGGAAGGAAGGTATACATAGTGAGACTGTGAAATTTGTCAAAAAAAATAGTGAGACCGTGAATGTTTGCACACGCGTGAGAGTGGTTTTCCTTTGTTTTGCACTGAAATTCTGGAGGGTTGGAAGGTTGAAAACATATGTTTGCACTGCCACATGATTTTGGTTAGAGTGACACTTGGTTTAGGGTTAGAGTGGCACTTGGTTTAAGATTTAAAGGGAATAAATTTGCATGTTAGTTCATGACTTATTTTTTTGAATGAAACAGAGGGCTTCTCACCCCCTCTGAATTTCATTAGGGTTTTCATCACAAGTTCTCGAACTTCATGACTTGGTTTAGGGAAGAAATGATATGTTTGAGCACGGACATTTTTTAACACACATATAAACCCTAATAACTTAGATAATATGCAACACACCGTACCATTACAATAATAAGTTCACGGACAGTTCACGGACACATGACGAAACATGACACGACATAGAAAAGCAACAAAATAAAAAACGAAACATGACGAGCTTGACTCCGGGCTTGAACATCTTCTTCTTTCCCTCCTTCTCCACCTTGGCCGCGCGCGCCCCTTCAACACCATCTTCATCTTCACACCTCCTCCTCCTCGTCGTAGGGAAGGGAGTGCATCTGGCCTGGAGTGGGGAAGATGCTCTCGTAGTTGGTGTAGATGTTGTAGACGGTGAAGAAGATGGCCTCACAGCCGCACCAAAAGACTTGGCTGAGGAGCTCGCGCGCGTCAAACGAGGTGGTGAAGGTGACCGTGAGCAGTAGGAGGATGCCGCCGCGGTCACGAACTTCGTTGAGGGTGAACATCCTCGGCGAGCCCCGTGGGAGGTGGGCATAGCCAGCTCTGAGGAAGGCGCGGGTGAGTTCGACGGAACCCCTCCACCTTGAAATAGCCCACACACGGAGCTCCCTCTCCACGAGCACGCCCGGTGGGTAGCGCAGCTCCGGCACGACAGGCGGACGGTTGAAGGTCGGCCCGTTGAACTGCATCTTCACTTGGTCTTGCTTGGGGAGGGCTCGGTCGCTTGGATGTTTGAAGTTGGAGAGAATGGATCGGATCTGGCTTGTGGGTGGGAGAGAAAGAGAGGCACCCCATTTATAGGCCTATGGATGGAAGAGGAAGAGATAAAGGATGAGAACGGTGCGTGTGTGAATCCGGACGCGTGTGTGTATCCGGACGCGCGTGTGTGTATCCGGACGCGCGTGTGTATGCATTACGTTTTGCACTCTTAAATTTTTGCACGAAAACGATGCATGGGGCGCTTGCGTGCATCTGAATCACTGCATAACTCTTTGATCGAGCGATGCATATGACTCGCTTGAAGGAAATATGCCCTAGAGGCAATAATAAAGTTATTATTTATTTCCTTATTTCATGA
>NW_024117792.1:0-6246 GCF_003073215.2 Triticum urartu | reverse complement strand
GGCGGGGAGTGTTGGCCGGGGTGAAAACCTCTATCTTCGGACGGACTGGCGGCGGCGAAGCTCGTTCCCTTCTTGAAGGCGTCGTCGCGGCTCTCATTGCCCGTCGTGTTGCTCCAGGGGAAACTCTGATCTTCGGATCGGGCAGTGGCGGCGCTCCGGTGTCGTATCCTTCCTGAAGGCGCCGCCTTAGAGCCCACGGTTCGTCATATGCGGCTTCACTTCTTCGCGGTGGCGTGTTCACGGCGGTAGCCCCCGGCTGCTCTTATAGTGCTAGGGCTGGTGTTGCTGTGCTCAGTGCCTATGTATCCTGCCTTGGGTGTGTGTGTTCGTGTGTTGTGGGGGTGTGTGTTTGTACCGAGTGCTGTTGATCGTTGCTTTATATATAAAGCGGGGCGAAAGCCTTTTTCGGTATAGCAGTTAGCGGGAGGCATTATGAATTGAATTTTTTTAGTTGCAATAAATGGAGTTTTCGTTTTTCTAATTTGTATTGCCTTGGCCTAGTGCACACGTGAGGATCCATTTGTCATTGAGCTTTTAAAGCTATGGTTTGGCTCTAACGCTTCAGTTTTACCTGCAGGAAGAATAACTCCGGAAAGTGTCATATACAGCTTTGGCACATTGTTGTTGGATGTTCTTAGTGGGAAGCATATTCCTCCTAGCCATGTAAATTTTCTTGCCTTGATTTCTTTATCAGTATATCTATGTTGCTTTGATCATTTTCGTCGTAGTTCTGTCATGACCATCATCTTTGACATAGTTTGAACTTAAAGCATGTTGAAGGGTGCTTTAATGATGGTTCTATGTGGGATAAATGAACAAACCAGTATTTTACTTTGAACTTTACTGCATCTATGCACACCTCTACTTGTATATAATCTAGAAAAGCGACAGTAGGATGGAGTGGGAAATATTTAATAACTGGGTAAAACTTAAGAAGAACAATCAAAATAATGTTTTATTGCAACGAAACTGATTTACTGCCCATATGTCCAGGCTCTTGACCTGATTCGTGATCGAAACTTCAGTATGCTCATAGACTCCTGTTTAGAGGGCCAATTTTCGAACGAGGAAGGAACAGACCTGATGCGTTTAGCTTCAAGGTGCCTGCATTATGAACCACGAGAGCGGCCTAATGTAAGATCTTTGGTTCTTGCACTGGCTTCTCTTCAGAAGGACATTGAGGTGAATATATATCTTGTCATGCATCTCCAGTATAGAATAAAAGCATGCCCATGTTCCTTGATTGTGTACTTAATTGTTTTGAACTCAAGGTTGTGATACTATTGATACGTTTTGCAGTCCCAATCTTATGATCTGATGGATAAGCCCCGTGGTGGTGCATTTACTCTTCAATCAATTCATCTTTCTCCTCTTGCTGAAGCTTGCTCCAGAAAGGATCTTACTGCAATACATGAACATCTAGAAACCGCTGGCTATAAAGATGACGAGGGAACAGCAAATGAGGCAAGTATTTTTTCCCCCTTTGATTCACTGTCTACTTGATGTGTACTTAAAGGTAAAACTCCATGTGCATGCTTTATATTTTTTGCAACAACAACAAAAAAGCCTTTAGTCCCAAACAAGTTGGGGTATGTTAGAGGTGAAACCCATAAGATCTCACGGCCAACTCATGGTTCTGGCACATGGATAGCAAGTTTCCATGCACCCCTGTTCATGGCTAGTTTTTTTTTTTGACAGAAAGACTGTAAAGGAACCCCCTACAGTATAATTGGTGCAACAAACCCAAATTGCAAGTACCATGCCTTGAACCTGGGTGAGTCTTTTCATGGCTAGTTCTTCCAGATCCTTCTGAGTCCATATTATCCGGTTAGCATCCAATGCTTCATGGCTAGTGAGACCAAGCCATCGACTGTGTCATATGCTAGTCTAGTCTGCTGCGCGTCCACACAGCCCTTTCGACTAGGGACCTTTTAGGAGAGTCATCATACAATGCATAGTCCCACCAACAACACACGTACTTGCTGATACACATCATTGATAATGTCCAAGGACTATCTTTATTTTTATTTTTTTGACATAAAGACTGTAAAGGAACCCCCTACAGTATAATTGGTGCAACAAACCCAAATTGCAAGTACCATGCCTTGAACCTGGGTGAGTCTTTTCATGGCTAGTTCTTTGGTGATACTCCAGTCTTTCAAATCTCTCTTTACAAACTCCTCCCATGTCAAGTTCGGTCTACCCCGACCTCTCTTGACATTATCAGGCTATCAACACACTTTAGCCGTCCGCTACACACTGGAGCTTCTGGAGGCATGCGCTGAATATGCCCAAACCATCTCTGAGGATGTTGGACAAGCTTCTCTTCAATCGGTGCTACCCCAACTCTATCTTGTATATCATCATTCTGGACCCGGCCCTTCCTTGTGTGGCCACACGTCCATCTCAACATGCGCATCTCTGCCACGCCTAACTGTTGAACATGTCGCCTTTTAGTCGGCCAACACTCAACGCCATACAACATTGCGGGTCGAATCGCGGTCCTATAGAACTTGCCTTTTAGCTTTTGTGGCACTCTCTTGTCACAGAGAATGACAGAAGCTTGGCGCCACTTCATCCATCCGACTTTGATTCAATGGTTCACATCTTCGTCAATATCCCAATCCTTCTGCAGCATTGACCCCAAATATCGGAAAGGTATCCTTCTAAGGCACCACCTGCCCATCAAGGCTAACCTCCTCCTTTCCTCGTGCCTAGTAGTATTGAAACCGCACCTCTTGTACTCAGTTTTAGTTCTACTAAACCTTAAACCTTTAGATTACAAGGTTTGTCTCGATAGCTTTAACTTCCTATTGACCCCCATCCGACTATCGTCGAGTAGCACCACATCATCCGCAAAGAGCATATAGACCCCTGGTGTAGTCCTATTTTAATCGGGAAGTCATCAGTGTCGCCATCACTTGTTCGAACACTTGTCACAACATTATCGTACATGTCCTTGATGAGGGTAATGTACTTTGCTGGGACTTTGTGTTTCTCCAAGGCCCACCACATGACATTCCGCGGTATCTTATCATAGGCCTTCTCCAAGTCAATGAACACCATATGCAGGTCCTTCTTTTGCTCCCTGTATCTCTCCATAAGTTGTCGTACAAAGAAAATGGCTTCCATGGTCGACCTCCCAGGCATGAAACCAAACTGATTTTTGGTCACGCGTGTCATTCTTCTTAAGCGGTGCTCAATGACACTCTCCCATAGCTTCATTGTATGGCTCATTAGCTTAATTCCATGGTAATTAGTACAACTCTGAACATCCCCCTTGTTCTTGAAGATTGGTACTAATATACTCCGTCTCCATTCTTCTGGCATCTTGTTTGCCTGAAAAATGAGGCTGAAAAGCTTGGTTAGCCATACTATCGCTATGTCCCCGAGGCCTCCCCATACCTCAATGGGGATACAATCAGGGCCCATCGCCTTGCTTCCTTTCATCCTTTTAAAGCCTCCTTGACCTCAGACTCTGGATTCGGCACACAAAACGCCTGCTGGTATCATCAAAGGAGTCGTCCAGTTCAATGGTAGAGCTTTATATTTTTTACTAAAGAAAGAAAAATTATCCGGGTGTTAAATAAATGAATAACAATGTATTAGGGTTTAGTGGATTTTTAATATTTCTGTTAGGTGCATTTCACCTAACTTGTTTCTTCTCGGTTGCAGCTCTCATTTCAGATGTGGACTAATCAAATGCAAGCTACAATTGATTCAAAGAAGAAGGGCGACACTGCATTTCGACAAAAGGATTTTAGCATGGCCATTGATTGCTACTCTCAGGTTGTCCCTCATTTGCTTATTTGGTTTCTCTTAAGTTGTCATTTGTTATCATTGGGTCATACTTAATCCATGACACCATGTATGATTTTTATAATATGGCTTGAATTTGGTGTGGTCCATCTTTTGCAACAACCACGACTAAATTGCTTGGCCATGTATCTTTCTTTTGGAAAAATGTAGCTTTAAGCTGTTTGTATTTGATCACAAATCCTTGTTCCTGGAGTTCATTTCTGATTATCTTTCTTAATTGCCATGCAGTTCATTGATGTTGGTACCATGGTTTCACCAACAATTTATGCAAGGCGTTGCTTGTCGTATCTCATGAATGACATGCCACAAGAAGCTCTGGATGATGCAGTGCAGGCTCTGGCGATATTTCCTACATGGCCAACTGCATTTTATCTTCAGGCTGCGGCCCTATTTTCATTAGGAAAAGAAAACGAAGCTCGAGAAGCACTCAAGGATGGTTCGGCTGTGGAGACAAGGAGTAAGGGGCATTGAAGATGGATAGCTGAACATCAGGTATGTAATCCCTCCCCTCTTTTGAAACATAAGGCCATGTTCATAGCTTGGTAACCTAGTTACTATAAAGTGCCAAACAACATTTGCCACAAGTGCTTGACTTCTGGAAGAAGAAAATTTGAAAATCATAGCATCATTTGGATATTGAAGTGTCGTCACCATTATTCTAGTGAGAATCTTATATGTTTTTGTTCAGGTGCTTGCATTTGGACATAATTTGTTGGAGACAACAGCAATTGTTAATCTGGCTTAGGCGCATGGAGACCGTCAGTTAGCCTTGTGATACATATATAATTTGTGGTGTATATACGAAAAACATGCATAGATAGAATAGACTGGAGAGAAGGCAAGACAGAGGAGATACCGGCGGTGAATAAAAATGTTTATCCTACATGGAGTTAACAAGGGGAGAGGAGGTGAGCCTCTTCATCCAGGTCACCCTGCCACATAAAAGAGGAGATGTAGAAAGGAAGAAAAGGTGGCCATCTGTTCTGTCAAACATCATCATCATCACCCATCAGATCATGTTAGTGTTGGTGATAGATTGTAGGGTTTGTAGAGCAAGTGGTGTTTGGTCTTTTTGCTCTTGTCTTGGTTCTCAGCTCAGCTGGGCACTGTGATTTGGGTCATGTACGATTGGTATTATTAGGAGTGTAGTTGAGAGAAGATTGCTGAACTCTCCTGTAATGGTTCAATCGTGGGCACAGTGTGAGCTTTGTATATTTGTGAGAAGGCTCTATTCGGAACAGATCATGCTACTTTGTTGGTCCCGTAAGCCATGAAATGGTTGGTGGCATACAGTGCGTTTCCTGGTATGTTGTGATCAGTTGGGGTATCTTTCTATTTTCTCTTGTCCTGGTAATGGGCATCCAAAATGTACTCCAAGCTATGTGTTGTGTTTCCTAAATAGTAGGACGTTCTTTATAAACACCAGCGCCACCGTTTCATGATTTTAAATTACATAAATAAGTAGATATATTCGTCTGAGCGACAACTAATATGGATAGCGACAACTAATTTGGATTGGAGGGAGTATTATATTTTTGTTTCTTCTACACCTAAGTTGTTTTGTCCCCATTTACTCAGACTAACAGTTCACAGGTTTACACAAACTACTCATGCATTTCAAGATATAGCATTTCAAGATATAAACTTGTCCAACAACTAGATCAATAATTTGTGATTTCTGTATGCAGAAATTTGTATCATTTTGCCACTGTCTTTGTTTGATATGATTCATGTTTTACTAATTTAGTCCCCATGTTTCACTATGGCCGTGGAAACACCGCAAATCGGAGTAAGAGCATCTAAAAAATGAGGGATTTTATTTTTGACACAGTAGAGGCAGACTGTTAAAAAACAATCCCCCCCCCCCTCCCTCATTTTTTTAGATGTTCTTGTGGCAACTCGAACGCGTCGGCACATTCGTTTAGGTCGACATTTGCCTTGCAAGAAATTTTGCAAGGCACGATGACCCAAAAGGAGGCAAGGGAGGAAAAACGTCGACAAGAGAAAGAGGAGCAAATAAAGGCCTACGTCGAGATACAAAAGAAAAAGCTCGAGATGGAGGCCGGCATACATGCAAAGAAGCTAGAGATGTAGGCGGACATGCAAGCGAAGAAGCTCGAGATAGAGGTGACCAGGGGCGGGGGACCTTGATGTGGCGCTGGCCGTCCTTGTGATGCACGAGGTGGAGCTCCTTGTCGTCGACGGCGTCAGTGCCGCAGGCCCCACGCCGAGCGCGAGAACACCACGTCCCTGCAGGGAGCACAGAGATGGTGTGAGCGCGCGCAATGGGATCAACCGGCAGAGCCGTTCCGTGGATCTGAGGTCCGCACGCACCAGAAGAGAAGAGTGAGGCGGGGGCTCGGGGGAGGCGGAAGGGGGAGAGGGGCCGCGCGAGTAGGCGAGCTCGACGGAGGGGTCAACGGACGC
>NW_024117791.1:0-9794 GCF_003073215.2 Triticum urartu | reverse complement strand
CCCCCACCCCTATCATATCCTCGACATGGCACTCTTCCAGCACAAGCTATACGTCCTCACCGCAGCAGTCGTCGGTGCGTACCACTACTACAAGTCTACAACCCTCTCCGGCTGCGTCTTTATGCCATGGACATCGTCGATGGCAACCATGTCAACGTGCAACGCGTGTTCATGAGGCCGCAGGACGACGTCGACCGATGGCACCGCGGCGGCCCTCGCCACTTCCTGGTCGCCTCCGGCGACCGGCTGTTGATGGTGAAGCAGACAAGCCCGTTGCTCATGCGGCTTGGTTCGAGGTCCTGGAGGCGGCAGACATCAGCGGCGGCGGCCTAGGGCGGTGGAGAGACGTCGAGACGCTCATGGGGCGCGCTCTCTTCGTCAGCGAAGGCTGCTCCGAGTCGCTCCCTGCCGGAGACGGCAAGCACGGGGGAGCTCGACAAGACTGCATCTACTTTCTCAAGGAGCATAACAATTATGGTGGAAGGACGAGCGCCCTCTACTCTGGGGTTTACGACATGAGACGAGGGACGGTGTCCCCCTTGCCGGTGGACACGGTGGTGCCACATGACGGATCATTGACCGCGACTTGGTTTTTCCCTCCTGATTCTTGAGTTAAGATGTATGTATGGGTAGTTGGGTACAAAGTTCATGCTCATGCATAACCATACTTAACTTTTGCACTGTCAAGAAAATTTTGCTCTGTGTTGATCTGAAGTACTTTCTCTATTCACTTTTATAAGACTTTGAACACATTTCGGACAATGTGCAAAACAACCTATTTTGAATTGTTTGAAACGACTTACAAAAGTGAACGGAGGGAGTATTACTCATTTATTCGAAGTTAGAAGAATTAGATAATCTCTTTGAACAAAGTTTTTTATATGAAAGTTAGAAGAATCAGATTAACTGGCCGATATTTGTTCAAATTAGAGATAATCTCACATATAGCCTCGGGAACCAGAAAGCATAGGAGCAGATGTTGGCGATATGTCGCTTCATCAGCCAAGTGAGGAAAAGGAGTGGATGAGGAAGATTTGACCAACCTTCTACTTAGTCCTAGGATCATAGATTGATGTGTGGATTGAAGAATTACTGCCCGGTTAATGCAACTACTAATTATAATCTGAATACAAAGATTTATAATCAAAACTGGGTTTAAGCAGTTGAGAATTTGATACAGCAGCAAAAGCAGAGCATCTGAAGGAGGCTGGAGTATGTAATACTGAGTGCTGATTTTGTTCTTCACATGAACGTAAAATGCATGATTGGTTTTGAGAAATAGTTTTATGGATGTTTTTGATATCTGCATCTCTCCTGAGCTGCTTGTAGTAGAAACAAATTAGTTGGTGCGGTTTCCTTATACCCTTCCCACCTCCCCATTTTTCGGTATAGCTAAATGTGGGTGAAAACCGTTTCCATCGTGTTCTGCCTATCGACCATTATCCACCTGAGATGAGGGACAAGTTGCCTTAATCCACAGCCTGAGGCCACACGAATTTTCAGAGAATCGCCGGGATTAGAACAACCTTATGGATAATGAGGGAGCATCCCAAAGTGAAACATGATGATGTCGAACACACACACACACACACACACACACACACACATGCACTCCTGCACACAGGAAGGGAGGGGGTGCACGATATTGTGAAATATACTCCCTCTGTCCCAAAATAAGTGTCGCTGAGTTAATGTAGGGAATAGTTTTTCTCGTGCTTATCAAATAATATTATGCTTTAATCAATGTGTATATAAACAATTTTCTTCTTCATAACTGTCAAATGCCCTGTCCAAATAAAACACATTCAACAAGTTATATCGCCATATGTGCAATTGAGGGCGATGGAAAGCTTGGAAGGGGGCAGAGATAATGTGCAGAAGAAGAAAATGCCACGAGAATTATAAACATATATGTTTGACACGATAAGTGTTGAACCACTGAATATTTATGCTCCTGTTGCAACGCATGGGGAATTACCTAGTCAATAATAACAAGTACGTAGCATGTATGTTGGTTTCAAGATTACAACATGGTTTCATCCAAGTGTATGTATATGTCCATGGGTGGTTATAATACATACATAGCCGAGGAATCACAAACAAACTTCAGTGTGCTGCCAGAGCAAGACCAGCATTGTCGTCTGTGAGCCTCTTCACATACTCTTGCCGCACCGGATGGTCCTCCTGAGGCCGGTTGTGCGCGGTCCAGACTGGCTCTCCCAGGAAGAGCCTCATGAGCTGTGCACGACGAGGCATCAGAATGATAAGGATCCAGTTGATATCTGATGCAAGATAGAGCTTCTAAATATATACATTATGTCTCATTAATTACTTATAGATGTTGTTTAACAACACAGTTCTTTAATTACCGGCTGAAAATGAACCCTGTTTCTGCATCCTACGAGAGCAAACCTTTCTGCTTAACTTGAATGCACTATCCAGATTGGCAAATTTGTGTTGCCAGTTCAATATTTTGTTCTTTTTTCCTTTTTGGTCCTCACCAAGCAGCATTACATTAAGAATTAATTGTCAACCATCTTGTTGATCAAAAGATCTGTTTTGCTACTTGTGATTCTTTTTCGGTGGTTCTACAGATGTCCTCTAGTCTAGTGCCTAAATCATGTTTTCATTGAGCTTGGTTGACAAAACAGATTCATATTTCTATGCAAAATGTGATGCAAAAAGTAATCACTGCAACAGCTCTTTATAGCAGTAATAAACACAAAAAGATTCCCAATCAGTACCTTCACATGGTTGGCGGCGTCGAGGGTGAACCGATGATAAATTCCAGCCGGCAGCACAATCATATCCCCTTCTTTTATCCAGATCCGAACCCATTTGTCATCCTTGTCGCGCACATCAAAGTACCCACCGCCTTCCAAGCAGTAGCGGATCTCTTCCTCGGCATGCATGTGCTCTGTGAAGAAGTTCTTCAGCTTCTCCTCAAAGTTCGCTAACTTTCCAGGACATATATCGAGATAATCCTTCAGCAAGTGATGCATGTGCAATACTGTCAGATTACATACACAAGGTGTGCACGGTTAAAGAGAAGCAAAGAGGGACTGAGAGTTGGTGGGGGTCGCAAACCATGTAGTTGTATCCTCTGTCTTTGCGGATCTTCGCTAGCTCTTCCTCACTTTCAGACTTCTTTGGGTCCAAATGCCAGTATAACACACCAATCTCTGAAAGAAAACAGGGCAAGTGTTGGAAGCTGCTTAGCAAAGTATGTCAGATAGAGGAACCGAGCCCAGCTTCTAGATGCCTTGTTTACGGAAAAGTGGATTCAGATACCGGGCCGCTTTTCAAAATAATTCAAAATGATATTTTCAAAGCTAAATGAGAACTGAACATTCGCTTGTTCTACTCGCCTTATTAGTCAGGTATCCACTCCCAGCAGTTACTTCTTCTTTTTTTCGAAAAGGGGGAATTCCCCGGCCAGCAGTTACTTCTTTGGGTGAGGAACATAAATTGTATAGTTCGAATCGACAGAGGATAATCAAGAACGTTGACAAGTTCATTTTTCTAACCGATCTCTCGAAGTGGCAATTGCCTCAACTGCAGGATGCCAGTCACACATATAACAAGTTTGCAGGTAGCAGCACATGGTTTGCTCAGGAAACACGGGGTAATCAACTTTCCAATTTTAAAGTGACAAGTTCCTGTCATTTCAGATGCAAATCAGCATAGGGAAAGGGATGAAAACTACTCGACGAATACTGAATAGTCACCCTCTGTTTAAGCAGTTACATGAGGGCGTCGTTATCTAAAAGAGCTGGCTAAGGCCACGACATCCAACCAATAAAAGCTTATATATAGCCAAAAGAGACATTTTTAACCCAAACAAATGGGGGGCACATGAACAATCCAAGAAACTGAGCCAGCAACGAGAGAAGTTGCAAGGATCATCATTCGCACCTTGGAGCTTGGAGAGAGGCAGGAGCTCCTTGTGGTTGTCGAGGTCCTCGCCGTCCTCCCCAACCATCCACACCTGATCCAAGAACCAAGAGCAGGCGCAAATCAGATACAGAGAAGATAGAATTCATATCGATTCCAAGAGAAATCATCCTGCCTGCCCGTACCTGAAGAGCCATGTTGAACGGAACGAATGGAGGAAACCAACCCAGCAGCTCGTTTGATTGGCTTGTGCTCTGAGTGCTTCCAGTTCCAGGGGGTTCTTTCTTTTCTACGGAAAAATGGTGAAGCAGGATGATTATTAGCGGTAGGTTCGAGATTCCCCTCTCTGGTTTTTGTCTGCGTGCACTGTGTGGCCGTGTGATTGATTGTGGTAGCGAGAAGAGAGAGCCACAGAGGATCCTGATCTGATCTGGAGAGCTGATGATGTCAGGCGTGAGGCTATCGACTTTGATTTTTCCTTGAAGGAGATCTCAGCCGGCTGTTCACGAGATTGGCAATCCAATGAGCAAGAGCACTTTAGCAGAGTCCTCGTATCAAAAAAGAAAAAGAAAAATAAATTAGATGTCGTTTCTTCCTCCAAATAAATCGGTCTAGCACATTCCCTATTCCGTTCTCCGTCGTAATATTGTTTTTTGGATACAAGGACTCTGCTACAGTGTAGGCTGACGGATCAGGATCACAGATACTCCCTCCGTCCAAAAAAGCTTGTCCCTCAAATGAATGAATCTAGCACCAAGTTAGTGCTAGATACATCCATTTGAGAGATAAGCTTGTGACAAGTTTTTCCGGATGGAGGAAGTAGGTTGTTGGACATATCGCCCAAATAGACAAGCCGGCCATAGTCTGCTCATGCAGGACTATTTGATACAGTACCAAATTCTACGTACCCATGCTAGTCTATTCCGTCGACAGTTTCCGCATGTCACAACGGTTGTTGCATCACATCACCGATGACTTGAGTATTAATGAATTGTTTTTCACGCAACAGAGGAATGCCACCGGTCTGCTGGGTCCTTTTTTGTTTTCACTATTACCCATATGGCGCTCCTACAAATATGATAGGTGCCTATATTCGGATGAGCAAAGATACAATCATAAAGTGCGTGAAAGTGTTCATTGATGTTGTGAGGTTTATGGAGCTTAGTATTTTTGAGGAGCACCTAATGCCAAGGTCACGGCGAGGCTTTCAGCAATCAGTGAAGCAATTGGATGCCTAGGGGTGCTTGGGAGCATTTATTGTATGCATTAGAGGTGAAGAATTTCCTACCCTCAAAAAAAAAAAGAGGTGAAGAATTTCCATGCAACATGACACGGTCTGTTCATTGGGCATTGCCGATCTGACATAAAAAGCTGACCAGAAATGATGACCTACCACCCGCAAAGTGAAGGGGCCAAAGGAGCAACGACATCGTCGTCGCCGCCAAAGTGGATGTCGACGGTGGCCTCAAGATCTAGATCTCATTTTCTTATGCGAGAGCAAATGTACCGGTTCACGTCATTACACCAGTGTTTAATTGAATTTATTATTCCCATCTTGTTAACATGGTTGAACACAAATTAATTATTAGTGTTCTATAGTACATTGTCACTTTTGCTCTTTTTGTGTTCATGTTTGCGCATTTAGCAAATTCAACATCTTTTTTGGATTAGTATTGTGCCACTAATTAAGTTTTTGATCAAGTTTTTCATGATTGGAGGAGACCATATATGTCGTTGTTTCTTTTTGGTTTTGAGAACCAGATCTGGATATCCTAACAGTGTAGCCGAGCCTCGGAATTCTTATCTAGTTCCTCTCGTTCACCATGAAACCTGACGACGCTTCATAGTTGAACTTAAAAAAAATCCCACGATTGACCCGAGGACAATATTTTTTGCAGATTGAGTTAATTAGTACTTCTATAGATTTTGTTGCCTCTCCATCATTGATTTGTTTATTAAATTTTAACACCGTCGTATCATCTAAAAACAATGGGTCCGGCTGTACAACACTCGAGAACCGTGAACCATCACCCAAAGCCTGACAAAACCATCCACCTCTTAAAGCCAAACAAAACGCTAGCATAAACAAAACACACTTTTACTCGTCCATTTCTTCCGAAGGAGAACGCGGTGGTTTAGGGTAGCGACCCGGATAAACCCAATAGGCGTCAGGCACGGGCCAGCTATGCATGGATGAAATAAAAACCCTAAGTTAGAAGGAAGGCCAACAATTTATTTACTACGTTGGAAACACAATGAATGTATCCAGACAGGTCAAAAGGATGCGAAGGACCTACTTGGGAATTTCAGACTCGTCTGTATCCTCGACATCAGCAACAGCAGTCCTACAACAACAGATTGATCAAATTTTACCGAGAAAAAAAAGAACATATTGATCAAATGATAGTTGTAGCGTCCAAAAATAACCGAGTGACAACCAAACTGGTCTAAATTCAGTACATATTGTTGTGCGTCAAATCTCCTCATGACTTCCAATATAATATCCCTTGGCAGGTAAGGAGTATCTTCCATGTCATAGAAGTTCATGCCAACAAACTTTCCGTCAAAATCAACAAGGGGTCCTCCAATCCCAGCCTATATAGCACAACAACCAAGTTGCAACAAAAGGATTAAACAAGGGAAAAACAATAATGTGCAGCAACTGTTACTTCATACTCTGATTAAGAGAAGTCAACACAATGCACCTTGGTGATTTTACATGTGGACATCCGAAGCTCTTTGTAATCAGATCTACTATCTTTGCCTGTCTTGGCTCCATTTGTGGCCATTAATGTGCCTGATTTGAAGTCGCGCCCTACAGCTACTACCTCATCGGTTCGAGATGCTTCAATGAGTTTTGCTGCACTATAACTGCGGACACCCTCAATGCTGACAACAGCCATATTGTACTGTAGATTATAATGTTGCAATGACCCGTCCACATGTCGTTTACTCGGAAGGCACACTTCAATCTATAACAATGAAGTGGTGACTTTGCTAGTAGTATCTTTAAATCAGTAAGATAAAACAAGCAAATAATGACTAGCAGCACCAACCATCAATCCAGGTTGAATGTTGTTTTCTTCACCATTAGTTCTAACCAAGCTTGCCGAAGTCAGAACTCTTGTAACGGATCCATTGCACTCTATAAATACACCTGTGCAAGAAAAATGTTTTCTTCTTTTCTCTATACACAATGTAGTTTCAAGCATTAACAAGTGGTCACATAAGAGAATAAATATGGAAACCTAATGAGCTTAGAACAGTACAATCACCCTAGTTGTGTTCTCCATCAGAATCAGATTCTACGATGAATGAAGCAAGTGCCACAACACTTCGAGACATCTTCGAAGCAACTTTCCTGGTTGGTTCACTCCAATTACCGCTGCCGAATTCATCGTCAAATGTCCCTTTCAAGTACATCTGTACATGCCATCTGGTTAAATAAGCATGGCACGTCAGTGGAGACGCCAGAACAAAGTTGTCAAATTTTGAAACGGCTGGGAATAGTCATCACGATGGGGAGCATCTACTTACCATCAGCAAACTTTGGCAAGGGATGACCAGCAGTCCTTAACATCTCATTTGCTCTATCTGTAAAGTCTGGTGCAACAGGTTAAAGCGATCCATGACAATGTATTAGTAGTGATTAGCATAATCAAAATAAATTCTGGTGCAACAAAGGTGAAGCAATTCACCATGTAACTGTTGGCAAAATCGAAAGCACCCACTCACCATCACCGGAAGCAGGCCAGGGAGCAAGTACACATTCAAGTTGGTCGTCAGTGAGTTCTGCTACAGGGTGAAACAATTAGCGATTCGATGATGATTAAAAGCTTAGTAATAGCCATTGTTCGGAAGATTATAATTTGATAACTTGCTATTTATAGTTAGCATAATAAATAGGATAACTATGATACTGTAGATGACATTATGAGTGAACTGCTTGGATCTCCCTTTTGGTTCAGGGCTGAATGTGTGTTAGTATATACATGCACTAGTGTGAATGGCCATTAGGTTCTACATGCAGACCATGTGTTAGTATGATTAAATCCATTAACTTAAACTAGCCTTGTGCAGGGCATGAGTAACCGAAATATAATTATTCGCAACTAATATTAGAAAATGATAAAGAACTACCAGCTAGTGCATATAGTCTCAAGGGTGATTGTTCTTAGCTTACCTTTTGGACTGTCCCTATAAGATTCTTCTGTCTCATCTGTACAGCAATCATCTTCTTCACTCGCAACTCTGAATGTAGTAATTGATGCAAAACTGAAGGGTCATTCTCAGGCAGATATCAAATAACTAAAACAACTGAATGGCCATGATAAAAAAACAGAGTTTGCAAAAAAGGATAAAATAAAATGAGAAACACGGTTCTAAAGGTTCATTCAGGCATGAACGTCAAATAAGTAGAACAACCGAATGTCCATGATCGAAAAAAATTGAGTTCACGACAAAATAAAAATATCGAACATGAGCAACACAGTTTTGTAACAAGAACAACACAGTGTGATATACAAAGAATGGATGCAAGAATAAATAATAACAACATTGCAAGAAAACGAATAGCCAATTTACATGTTGTAACAACGAAGAAGGACTAGAAAAGTTGTTCGGCATAAGTATTGGAACACAATCTTACCAGAACATTTCAAGCCCAAGGCGGTCCAAAATTAGATTACTTGGTAGGAATGGAGTTATTTTCCCACCATAGTAGTTCATGCCAACAAATTCCCATCACAATCAACAAGTGGCCCTCCACTGGCAGCCTAGCACATAAAATAATTTGACTCTCAGATTAGCACAAAAATGAATCAATACCACACAGGGATCCTTTTGTTGCAGCTCTTGGGGCATCAGAAAGTTCATTGCACATAAAAACGATAAATGACATGCCACTAATATCATGAATTCACTGTACAATTGTTGACTTCAACTATGTAGAAAAATCAGAAGGAACATCAACAGTGCACCTCGGTGATTTTGCATGTGGAAAAATTAAGCTCTTTGTCTTGAATTGCACCAGTCAGTGGCAAATTAAGCTCTTCGTTTTGAATTCCACTAGTCAGTGACCCTCTGGTGTACACTAATTTTCCTGAGTCGAAGCACCGCCTTACAGCTAATACCCCGGCCACCGAATCAACTTGCACGTTGTCATCGAGACATGCTACACGGAGATTATGTGAGCGCAGGAAGTGCAACAAGGAATTGGTGCTGACAACAGCGAGATCGCAAAAGGACGAATGATAGTTGAGCCACCCATGGACCACTTTGCCATTTGGAAGGCGCACCTTGATCTGTAACGATACAGCAAAAGCAACACAAATGTTTAATGCATAGCCATTACCAATACCCTAAACAAGCAGGCAAAGCGCAGAAATATCAGCAGCACAAACCGTCAATGCGCTCCAGTGTTTGTAATCTACTGATCCAAACAAACTTCCCGTAGTCAGAAAAGAGGCACAAGGCAGTTTGCTGTGAATAACCATGCATGTGTATTCAGATTGCAATGCCTCTCCTGCACAAGAAAATAATTATTTCAGTCATTAACTACTCACGGTTAAATACATACACAACAAATGTGCATATATGGTGGTATAATCACCATCAAATGAAGCAAGGGAGACAATGCTTGGAGACAACTTTGAAGCGAGTTCTTGACTGAGGTCCCACCATTCGACATCAGCCTCGTGGATAGGAGATGCACGAGTTTCATGGTTCTTATCTTCACTTACCTCACTTGAGTCGTTTTGACTTGAGCTACCTATAATGGAATCTGCGTTGGAGCTGAGGTACCTATAAGGGACGAGAGGCTGAACTGAAACACACTGACTTCATATATGTACACTTCAGCGCGAATTGATTAACAGACCTATGTTAGTATAACCATTAGG
>NW_024117790.1:0-7110 GCF_003073215.2 Triticum urartu | reverse complement strand
CCCCACCCCGCCCCCCGCCTCCCCTTCGTGGAGCGTCGACGCGGCCGCGACGAAGGCGGAGTCGTCGTCATCTGCGACAGCGACGACGACGACGACGATGCGCCGCCACCAGTCCGCCATGGCGACGCCAGGCAGGGGTCCAGCAGGGGCGCCCGCGTCAAGGAGGAGAAGGCCGACGACGACGACGGCGGTGACTTCAGCCAGTTTTTCCTTTAGATTAGTTTATGTATATGTGCTATGTAATGAAAATCCGCGAACTTTGCCGAAATGTGCCGAAATTTATCGTGTTTGGACGAATTTTATCGTGTTTAAGCCGAACTTCGCCGAACTTTTTTTATTTTAAAACGTGCCTGGGACGGCCCTGGGGCCGGCGGCTGGGGACCAACTCGCCCCAGGTCCAATTTTTGCGCCGGCTCACCCCCAAGCGGTGATTTTAGGCGCCTCTGGGGGACAACGGCTGGAGATGCCCTTAGAACCAGTGTGTGGTGGTGCTACATTAGAAAAAGTTGCAAGAGGGGAGATGGGGACGGTGACTACCGGCAAGCTGTGGGGTAGCGTCGTTGTTTGCGAGCGCGGGCGGCAGGCTGGCGGCTATGCAGTGAGTGCCGCGGGCAAATGCGGTCGGGAAGCGAAGAGATTCGAAGGTCAATGCTTCAAAATGCATGACACGCATGATGAAGGGGATAAAGAAAGGATCTAACAACGGCGAATGTCTTCATTGTGCGGCTCGCGCGGCGGTTTGGCCGAAATTTGACCCGGCCGAAGGGCCTAGCACTGGCCTTTCCTAAAAGACCAAGCCAATTGTCTTTGTGAGGCCTGTAGACCGACATGAGTGTCATAAAATTGCTATGAATGGTTTCTCAAAAATTCCTATGAAAATGATATTCTATAAAAATGTAAAGGAAGTTTTCTGTAGGAGTTTTATCTTTCCTTTTTTGTCTCTAACAAGGGACCAAGCACTCTAGTCTCTAGAACTATATGCTTGATTAGTAACGTGGTGATGAGTTTGATAAGCTTTAAGTAAGATCAAGCTCTCAGTTCGGAGATAGTTTGGATGATTAGTGCTGGAGTGAAGAAAAAGAATACAAGACGACACCAACATCATCTGTCAGTCCACCACGTGGAGAGGGCACGCACGACAACAAATTGGTTATGTATATGCCAAAGTGTCTTATCCAAGCAAGCAAAGGGCCCACAAGATATTGTAAATTATAGCATCCAAAGTCTAAGAGTGTGGAAAAGGTATTCGATCGTGTGCGGCGTAACCTTTCAGAATGACCCACTACGCCAACCACCTGGGTACAAAATACTAAGAAAAAGAGCAAAGTGACAATACAAAACCAGTTCGTTTTACGCGGGACGGACGCATGAAGCAACGACCCTAAAAAGGTCAGCCTGTTACAAAGTACGCCCTCCATCCCACTTCCTCTGTTTCAAATTACTCGTCGTAGAAATGGATGTATTTAGAACTAAAATACATCTAGATACATCCATACCTGCGACAAGTAATTCAGAACGGGGGAAATAGAATATAAAACGTTTTTGCAAGTTGCTGCCGAGCTCAAATGAGCTCAAAATAAACATAATCCAAATAGATTAATTAAAGAAATATTCTAAAAAATATATGACAAACTATGGTGCTCTTTTTGATCCATATTAATTGTCGCTGATTTTAGTAACCCTTTGAGTAAATGTGTTTGTGTGCATGACAAATTTCAGCACGGAATGTCTTGTGTGACTATCATTTTGAAGCAATGATTTTTTTACCACAACTTTCACGAATGTCATTTTATGATAATCGTTTGCAAGCACACAAATTATTTATCAAATATTACCAAGAAAAAGTTCAGTGCTTTTCTAACTTTTTATTAATTTTTTTATTTTACTGCTTATTAGGGAGCATTTGAGCATGTTGTGGACATTTTGGCTTACATGTTATTCTCATGGTGAAAACCTTGTAAGTTAAGAAAAATCATTCTTGAAAGAACCTCACTCGTAGTCGGTTTTGTTTATTCAAAAAGCATCCAGGTTTATTTAGTTTTATGAGGGGTAAGTATCGGTTTTGTTTGGACGTGCATTATGTTGCCGTAGGGTGAGGGTGCAGGAGAGCAAGTCACTAAAGAACCTCACTCGTAGTCGTAGGACACTTTCTATCTGAACGTCGGCTTTCTATCCGAACGTTGGAAAGCTGCAAAAATGACGGAGTCCACCTTATCCTGTCCACCTTTTCCCCCTCCTGAGGAAGCACCTCCTGTCGAAGATCCCAGCGATCTCGTGACCTCTCACCCACGAGGCGCCGGCACACGAAACATTGAGCGCGAACACAACAAATGGACATGAAAAAAAAATGCTTCTCCCGGCTAAAACCACATTTGAAGCAGGCAGCCAGCCTGGTATCGCAACGATTGTACTACCAAGACATGATCCCAACTGGGCTACACCTGAAGCAACCACACCAAAAGCAGAACTCGTACAAGGCCGGCCTGAAGCACAGGCACGCAGCGGCTAGCGGCCTAGCAAGGGCCGAATTGCTCCGTAGGTAGCACCTACATACACTACAGGGCCAACGATAAAGGGGGCCTTTACCATTGTGCTAGCTGCAGGCCTGCTGGGCGTGGCGTCAAGCATGAGAAGAAGCAGGCAGGCAGGCACATGCGATGACGCGGAGGCACCATCGCTCCTTTCCTCGGTGGCGCCATTTTCTCCTGTCCCCTTGGCAGATTGTGCGGAGGTCCATACGATGACGGACAGCGCACGCATGGTCCCTGCTCAAGCCGCGGCAGCAGCATATTCTTCTGAAAATGCAACGGGGTCGGTTGAGGATTGCCTGGATTCTTCACTGACAGAGTGAGTCTCTGAACTTCCCTGCTGAAGGGCCTCCAGATCCCTGAAGATAAAACAACAAGTCCTCATGTCAAGAGCTAAAGCATGCCGTTTGTGGTGCTTGATGTATTTGAACTGCCAAAACATCTTATATTTAGGAACAGAGGATGTAGTAGGGAACAGTTCATGTATCATGTATGGATGATAGTGTAGGTTCTTAGGTCTGAATTGTGATTAGATTAATCACTGCTTATTTATCGACAGTGTAAGGGATTTTGGGCAATTTACAAGTTCAGTACACGTACAGGTTACAATGCTACCTCAACTAGATGTGATTAGCCTATGGAACATGTTGCAGAAACAGGTTAAGCCTATGTAAGTATGTAACATGTTGCACGAAGTTCCAATGCTACAAATGTTGCCTCAACCTGCCTCAAATCATTTCTGAATAATTATGTTCTTAAAGGATCAACACAGTCACAAGTGACAAGCCTATGGAACATGTTACAGGAAGTTCCATAATCCTGGAGATTTGATAGATTATGTATTCATGTGTGAACATAAGAGCCATCGACACGCTAAATTGAGTGACATAATTATGAACTGCAAGCATCACTGCAGCATATAATTAAACATGACTATTTTCAAGGACAATACTGGCAATTTCACGGTTTATATTATTCTGCATGATGCGACAGAAAGAGCGTAGTATAGATGCTACTGGCTTTATTAAAAATGGGCATCTAAATCACTAGAAAATATTCATCAACAGAGATCCTGTACTGCAGGCATCAGTATGCAACTTACTCAGTAGTGGGATTGCATGATACTAGAAAGCATGGCAAGTGAAACAGCCACTCAGAGATCTGATCTGGCCATTCTTTGTAACGTGTGATGTCTTTTTGGCCTTCCTGCAAAGGTGTTCGTCTTGGCTTGCTGTTGCTGCATCACGCATCCCTTGTGCTTTTCTTTGAGCAGACCTGAGGGTGTTCAAAATTCTGTCCAGGGAAAATGATCGTTTCTTCTCGAGTTTCATCTGAGATAATGAAAGTATGGATACAATAGAAGGTCAACTAGACGGCAATAGAGAAAAACAAAACAATGAACCATCTTACAGTAAATAATGCAAGCATCACGCCCAATATGAGCACATAAAGATATAAAATATACTCTTAACCAGTGACATGAGACAACAGTTACAAGTAGACATGCTACAGTTCATACTGGTCCCAGTTTTTTTCTTCTAAAAGGAGCTAGGCCAAAAAATATACTTGGGCGGCTGGAGATGTATGTTTTGATATGGTTCCTGCAAACAAATATAGCTGGAAAAAGACTGTCTGACAAAGAATGGCTGAAAGTAAGAGCCCCCAAGAATATGACTGATGTCCTGTCTAATGGATTGGATGCTTGCACTAAGCAGTTGTTCTTTTGGAAAATGTTCTCACATGCTTATTTCGGTGGAGGAAGAGGATGCCAATCCTAAGACTAGTCAGATTTTATCTTGTTCTGTAGCTAGACTTGCTTAGTTCACTATTTGGATCCTTTGGCTCGTTGCTACTATAATATTTATGGATGAGTAAAATATTTCAGTAGGGCAGTAGGGCTCTTACTGCTTACATAAAAAAACAGTTAGAAATTATGAAATAGTCTGAAGCACATACCACTAGCTTCTGAATTGCAGCCTCGGCTTTCGCTTTTTGAAGATTCTCCCAAGCAGTAAGTTTTGCTTCTTCTCTCTCAACCCTTTTAACAATGGTAGAGTGATCAGCATTTCATGATTTCATCGAATAAATTTACTTTGCAGAGTTTTAGCAACGGTAAAAAATTGGATATTTGCACAACATACCAGATAAGCAGGTCACGTTATATATTTTCACTTTTTCAGAAGTTAAGCTTCAAGTATTACTGTATGAAAGTGGTTTAAAATAGCAGAGGTATGCCTGAACAAAAAGCAGCATTTATCGTAAGCACTGGTCCCTTACTTTAATGTGCATTTTGTTTCTGTTGATTCCCAGGAAGAAGATTTAGAGTCCACCGTCTTTTTGTTCCACTCTAACATATTTGTAGAATTCTTGTTAGAGGCTTGTGTTACATGTTTCTTGGACCATCTGGTAAGACTCACTCGCTCATCCATCTGGACATCCCTGATCTCAAGATCAGAGAAACAGCTCTCCCTCTCTTTGGCTTGTTGCATTGAGAATGAACGAACAAATGAAGGCCTTGCGCTGGGCGAAGAAGACCTACTTAGATCTGGACTAGTTTGAGTTGCGGTATCCTTCCTTGAAATTATAGGGGTGGCAATGGGGGCTGAATCTTCTACGAACTCAGCCTCTTCGCCTGATATGAAACCAAACAAACAAGCATCAGCTGAAGATTTACTTAATTCTCATTAGGTACAGTAAAAGCATAAGATCAACTTCTGGTGATATTCAGCTTGCAAGTGCTATGATAAAATCAGTTACCAAGTTACCAAGATACCAAATGCCAAAAACTAGTGTTTATAATGCAACTCATGAGGAGCTTCACAATTTAACAGTGCTTTAGCAACCAGAGAGACAACCGCAAACCCCAAACAGAGGGTTGCCCTCTACATGTTTATACTTTGTAGACCCATAATTCAATACTAAGCAATAGGCTAAAAATGATGGGTAGAAATTTCTTAATACCTTGTACAGATTCTTGGGTGCTGGGCAATGATGCAGATGACTCAATTGCAGTATCTAGTCGTCGGCGCACCATGGTAGATTGCATAGCAGGAGACCCGATATGTGCTAGAGAAGACCCGCCAACTATGCCAATACCGAACTCATCACCAGCTGTTCCACTTGTGTACCTCCCAACATTACTTTTCGCCCCACCATAGTGTTCAGGTATCAGTACTCCAGCCAAGAAAGGTGAGTTTGCTGCTAAATGCCCAACTCTCCCACTGTCAAACAAAGAGACAGATGAAGATACAGATGAATACTGTCCACCAAATCTTCCAGGAGGCCCAAGAGGACCACTTTTAGCCTTCGGCCGTCGAGCATGGGGCAATGTGGCGGTCTTCTCACGCGCATCGCCGGCATTTGATTTGGGACTGAAGATCCACCTCTCCGCATCCTCCCATTTTGAGGGCAGTGTCCTCCTACTGTTGAGAGGAAATGCCATGCTGCTGCCTGGGTACCTCCTAGTATTATTACCTTTGGAAGGAAGAGGCACTCTCTCCGAGCTCCACCCCTTCTGGTACCCCAAGGCCGACGGCCGGTGCCGCCGCGGATAGCTCGGCGTGCCGGGACTAGGGAACACGCCGGAGCTGATCTGCGACGACACAAGTCCCTTGCTCGCAAACCCGGCGCCTCCGACCACAAAGCCCGGAGAAAACGGAGTCCCGCTGTTGAACCCGGCGCTGCCAAAGTCGAGCGAGGCCGGCCGCTGCTTCAGCCCCTTCCTACCGTGCAGGTAAACAGCCTCTGTCCGGCACCGTCGCTGGCTCTGGCATTCTGTCGAACAGCACACAAGCATACAAGATTGGAAAACCTCACACCACCTAGTACTACGTTGCAGACCTGGAAATCTCGTACGTACCTCGGATGGCAGTGGCGCCGCCCGCCGGGCTCTTGGCCGGTTCCTGCCACTCTCCCTTCGCCCCACACTGCGCCTCCTCGTCGTCGTGCGGCTCCGTGAACGCTGCGGAGGCTTCAGGGAGCGCAAACTCTCTTAATAGGGCTGTAAAGTGGAGCTCCAGCAAGAACGCTGGTAAGAATACAAGCCGTGAGCTGTGAGCTGGGTGCTCACCACTGGCACTGGAGGATGAAGTGGCGGCCAGCCCGTCTGTCTCCAGATCTGTGTCCATGTCGCCATCCGCGCGCACGAATCCGGCCAAAGGCTGCAGCCAACCATCAAGCACCGATTAAAAAGTTAATCTTGCAAAGCTGGAAACCGGAGAGAATCCCAGGGTGGGTGGTGCCCCCCCTCCGCTCCTTTTTCGCTTGCTAGCGAGGGCGATGCTGCAAGAATCAAGATGGCGATGATGGCGCCTATCCTCAACCCTCGGGCCCTCCGGCTTTGTCGTTAGATCGCTAGATTCACTCGCTAATCATGTCATTCCTGGGTCTTACCCTCCACTTTCCGGAAAGGCTCATGTGGTGTGTGGTCACCTGCGACAGGCCATGGTGCTCTCTGGCTAGATCTGCATGGCGCCACGCCCATGCCATTGCCACAGCTCGCAATGCTGAGAGACTCTAGGTGCGAATATTAATCGAGGCCAAGGAACGCAGCAATGGGTGGTGGAGGAGAGGGGCGAGACCA
>NW_024117789.1:0-17894 GCF_003073215.2 Triticum urartu | reverse complement strand
ACACACACTTGAAGTACTCAAATTCTTTTGCGAGCGACTGTATCTCATGAGCCTGCTGTACAATACGGCGCTAATCAGTCATCTTGTTCATAGAATTTTGCTCCGTGACGTACAACTCGCTGCCGGCGTCCGAGGCACCAAACTTGGCCTCGAGCGCAGCCCACATGTCCTTGCCGTTGTCAAACAAAATATACGAAACGACATATACGAATCCACAATGGAGTCATCAAGAACACTTAGAAGAGCGCCTTTAAAGAGGGTATCGATCTTCTCAAAAGCTTCCAGCTGTGCTGGATTAAGATCGCCCTCAGGCTTGCCCTTGGTGGCATCATAGCAGCCCATGGTCTGAAACCAGTAGACTGCCCTCATGTGCCACCTCTTATATTGCGCCCCCTTAAAGGCATGAGGCTTCAGATGCGCAGCAAAACCACTCGGAGTAAATTGCCTATAATCAGGTTTTTGGATTGCTGGAAATATGAGTAAATTACTACGAGATTTAATCCGAATAAACAGAAGATAAATCATGACCACAGCAGCAGAGATTAAATTAATCATGCGAACTAGCATAGCAGATGAACATATCACATCTAGGGCACATACTAGAAGCATGAATTCTACCACGATCTCGAACAGGAAGGATAGAATCACATACGGTGCAGCGGGTGAAGCACAACCGGCGTTGACGTAGTCGCCCATGTCGTCGAGGACGAGGTTGCCGAGGTCGGGGAAGAAGTCGTCGTTCGCGAAGTCGTTGCTGCCAGCAGTCGCGCGAGTGCGCTCCCCAAAAACCTGATCGCCCCTCTCCCGTACAGGATCACGAGAGGCGGGGTTCCGGAGGCCTGCTGTCCCTTCTCGCGGTGCACGCCGGAAGGAGGATGGAGAAGACTAGCTTGGCGGCGCAATGATCTGGAACGGTGGTGAAAAACCATACGAAGCGGCAACGGCTAGGGTAGACGTCTGCCTGACTATATAGTGCGGGCCGGGTAGGTCGTGGGAGTAAACCCCACGTCCGAGTCGTTACGATCGAAAAGAATCGGAAACGGTTCAGTAATTAACGCGTCCGTTAATTATTAATTAATGACTCATTAATTTTTCATGCAGCAAAAATATAGACAATGTGCATAGCTCTCTCCTCGGCTCGGCTCAATCCCGCAACCCGCGGCGCGGCGAGCGAGGAGGAGGAGCGCGCGTGTAGGTATCCTCTTCTCATGCTCATACAAGTGGTAGAAGAGCTCACCTTATAAAGAGGTGCAGCTCTCTCTCAACTTCCAGGGTGGGACTAAACTTTAGCCTCACTCACTTCACTCACATGTGTGCATGAATGGGCCAAGAGAATTTCAAAATTTTAGTTGGGCTTTGGGCCAAAGGCCTACTAGCAAAATTACAACAAAAAGTGTATGCAAAAGCAAAATTGCAGGGAAGAGTGATACATGCAAACTGACGACGTTCTAGACATTGTCGTCGCCATATTGAGTAATATGTGTACAGCTAATTGAATGATGTTGAGTAATATGTTTAAAGCTATTCTATTAAAAAGAAGCAAGACCCCCGACTCTGCATAAAGCGTTGCACATAGCCATAGCTAGTATAATGGTGTCGTAGTTGTGCTGCCCAAATTACATACTCCCTTCATTCACAAATATAAGACATTTTGAATATTTTAATATAGGCTACATATGGAATAAAATGAATGAACAAACACACTAAAATATGTCTATATCATCTGATTAAAAAAAACTTTAAATAGTATTCGTGAGCGAAGGAAGTATATTGCAACAAACCATATACAGTATTTTATTGAACCGGTTTTATATCCCTGTATTATATAGTACTCTCTCCGTCTCGTAATATAAGAACGTTTTTGATACTATACTAATGTCAAAAATGTTTTTATATTTTGGGACAGGGGAGTAGTAGCGTACGTTGCAAGGTTCACTGAATATGGCCGCCCCTTAGCTCGGCAAGCAGCGACGCGTCCAGGTTCGATGTATCTCCTCGTCAGCTAGTGGCACCACCCATTTATCCCTTTTTTATAGAGGTATTTATCCTCCCCAAATTTTAAAAGGTGCAGCTGTGCTGCTTCGTCGTCCCGAGCGCACACGCTTCTGCGTCGTCCGATCTGGATCGCGTGCGCAGGTGTGTCGCGGTTGGCTCACTTTTTTTTTTCAGGTGTCGTCCGGTCGGCCCGGCCCGTAATACACCCGCAACAACTAGTCGACGTTCCCTCATCACCCACGTCGCACGCTACCATTCCCGCTTTCCACCGCCTCCCCACTCTCACGGAAACCGCCGTTCCTCTCTCCCCGTTCTCAATATCTGGCGACGAATCCAGCGATTCCGCACTATTCGTTCTGCGTTTTCTCTCTTCCACCCGTCGATTCCACTTGTTGGGGAGCATTTCCGCGCGAGGGGCGGAGCAGTTGTTGCGGCGGCGACGTCCAAGGTTGCGGCGGCGTCAGCGGTCGGGATCTCCAGGCGAGCGGTTGTGAAGCAGGAGGGCGTAGGCAGGAGAGGGGATGCTGTGATTTGTGGAGGAAGAGCAAATCGACTGCAAAACGCCGGTAATCATCTCGTTCCCCACCTCTTCATCTCACTGGTTTTCTGCAATTTTTCGTCTATGTGCTAGCGTTCGACTGTTCAATTGGGGGTGGTTCTACGAGAGTGGATGCGAAGATGCGCGAGAAATGAGGGATGATGGAGGAGCTCAATTTTTCCCTGGTTACTCTCCTTCGGGGGCGGTTGCGTGTTTGCAAGGGTCAATATCCTCTGGCGCGGTAGAGATTCGGGAGAAATGTGAGGAGAATGTGCGAGAACTTGTACGAGAAATTTGTTTTGTGGCTAAGTTGATGTTTGCAGTAGTTTTGCCTGTTCTAGAGTGCTTTTTTGCCAGGGGATGCTCTTATTTATTGCTAGTTTGATCTGGTAGTTAGATATATATGAGATATCTTGGCGTTTTTTGATTCATCCCATGATTTCAGTTAGATATATTCGAGTTTTCGCTGATCAGTTTGTTGCCAGTTTAGTAGTGGGTTACCAGTTTTGCCTGACGTTTATATTGTTTTTGCCTAGCAGATGCATACCAACTTGCCTGTACATAGGTGCTCCATGTTTTCTTTTAATTACTACACAGTTTGAAGTAGTGGCTTACCAGTTTTGCCTGACGTTTACATTGTTTTTTTTTGCCTAGCAGATGCATACCAACTTTCCTGTACATAGGTGCTCCTTGTTTTCTTTTACTTACCATAGAGTTTGAAGTAGTGGCTTACCAGTTTTGCCTGACGTTTACATTGCTTTTGCCTAGCAGATGCATACCAACTTGCCTGTACATAGGTGCTCCTTGTTCTCATTTAATTACCACACATGTGCTTCACATATTTTTGATGCTTTGATCTTTTGAAGAGGGCTTCGCATGGTGAATAAAATAGGTCGCCTAAAAGCATTGACCTATATAGATTCCTAGTGTTATACTGAAAGAGAGAGAGAGAGTTGGCCTGGCAAAATTTATGCGATGCCAATATCACACTAGGAGTAGCATGTATCCTCTAGCTGGATGTGATGACGATAAAAAACTTGCTGGCACAGGAGGGTAGTAACAAGAAGCCTGCTTAGCTCATGCATAGATACGACATTTCCATTTTGATATTGGCATCCTTAGCTAGCCAGATGCCTGGCATTTTCATGGTTTTTGCCTAGCAGAGAGGCATGCAAACTTGCCTGCGCGGTTGTCACGGGTTTTCAATTGTTTTTTTACCAATACATGTTTTACATTTTTCTTAAGTTGCCTGCTATTTTTTTCATGCTTTTATGGCTAATGATAGTTTTATACTTTACTTTTTGCAGCGAAAAATGGCTGGGAGCAGTAAGGGCATCCAGCAAGACCCCCCTACAACCAATCTTGATGATGATTTTTTTTAAACTTGCCTAACCATTGCCTTCTAGTTGCCTCAAAATGATGCAAACTTGCTGACTCTTTTCATTATATACTTAGATGAATGACTGTTTCTATATCAGATACGCGTTACAGACGCTTTTCATCATATACTCTGATGATAGACTTGCCTAAGATCTGATGATAGACTTGCCCAAGATATGGGAAGCACTCCCTCCGTCCGCGAATAAGTGTACTTCTACCATTTGTTCTAAAGTCAAAGTTTTATAATTTTGACCAACTTTTTAGAAAAGAGTAGTAGTATATTATGATATCAAATTGGTATATTATGAAAATACATTTCAAAATGAATCTAGTGATACTAATATAGTGTCATAAATGCTACTACTTTTTCCTATAAAATTGGTCAAAGTTTTAAAACTTTGACTTAGGACAAAAGCTAGATGTACACTTATTCGCGGACGCAGGAAGTATATACATGCCTAAAAACCTCAGTACTTGCCTATAGTCTTTTCCAGTGATGACAGTAAAATTAGCGCGCACTAAAACACATACTCCCTCCGTCCCATAGTATAAGACGTTTTTGCAAGCTATATTAGCTTTAGAAAACCTCTTATATCATGGGATGGGATGAGTGGTAAGGAGAACAGTAATGTACAAACATATAGATATAATAATTCAGAGGTATTGAACAAGCATTAATGTTGCTAGATGTGAGAGGGTCTAGTTCCTGTTCTGTGAAACGAAACAGTAGCCAGATTTCTGTTCTATCATGGAGTATGGCCTTTTCTGTGTGTTTGTCCATTTTTCAACTCGCCCAACCATTGCTTCTTAGTTGCCTTAAAATGATGCAAAACTTGCCATTTTTTCATTTATATAATCAATGATATAGTGTTTACTACAAGGGGGCTCCATCTTTATTGAACATGATATCAAGGGTTAGGCAACTCCACACATCTAGACCAGGCAATTGATACACACAGATCAAGCAACTTAATTCAAATACTAGTTCTTTCACACTATTCTGATAGTTCAGAAAACATACACACAGCAAGGTTAGGCAACTCCACACAGCTAGACTAGGCAATTTGTATTCACAAATCAAGCAACTTAAAGAAACTGAAGTCAATCAAATATAGAAAAAAGTAGAGAAAAGCTCACAATTTTAATTGACATCTTAGGCACACATTTTAGGGGGATGGGAAGCGGGATTGGGCGGCAGAAAATTTGTGCATGTGGAAACAGAAAGCTCACACTTTTTGGTCTAAACAACAGGCAAGTCACACATAAAACTCTAGCAAGCCTCCCACAGTTTTCTAGCAAGACACATACAGGACCATGGTAGCTTTCTTTGTTACGGAAACCATGGCGAACCCCTTTGTGTTTTTCTTTTTTTGTAGGACCCACATAGAAAATCTCAAAGCTATCCAAGTAGTGCCCAAGTAAGGAACCTCCACCAGCTACTCTCCAGGTAATCTTCATACCCTTCACCTGGAATTAGTTCTTACTACCTAGAGAGAAATCAATTGTGTGTGATTACTTATTGCACTAGACTTGCTTAAGAAAACCTCGGCAGTTGCCTACATTTCTTTTCAGTGATGGCCGTAAAACTGGATAAGAGCCTAGTATATCAGTGATAGGAAATCAGTTGTTCACTACCAGCGTGCACGAGCACGAAGTTGCTTAATGGCAGAACTGGGGTTGCTTAAAACAACCCACCTAGCTGTTTGCTGCTTTTCTTTTAAAATTTTACCACATACATTGTACAAAGCAAACTAAATTCAGAAGAAGAGATACATGAGTTGCTTACCCTTTTTTATTTGCTTAAAAGTGCCATAGTAGTTGCCCACACTTTTTCCACATCTTTTTAGTTATAGCATGCATGAGCACACATGAGTTGCTTGCTCTTAGCTCTATTTTTGCTTAAAACAAAGCCTAGAAGTTGCTGCTCTTTTTTTTCAATACACTTTTTTCTAGTCCAATAGCAACCTAAAAACACAACAGCTAGTACTTGCTTTAAAAAAAAAATGAAAAACAGACGTTTCTGGTTCATGTCCTGCCAAGAGTTGCTTGCTGTCAAGTGTCAATACCTGATTTGCTTGCAAAATCCACTATAGTTGCTCACTTTCTGTTTTTTTTTCTTTTTTGCAATAGGCGCAGCACAACAACCATACTAGTCGCTCATGGATCTGGGAAAAACGAGGGAGAACACTGGGAGGTAGAAGTTGCAATTAGATTTGGACAAACAAGGTGAGAAAATCACACCTATCTCTTCTTCCTTTGTCTGTATATTGGTAGATTCTTTTTCCAGTTTTTAAGCTTCAATGGGGCAGCCATTGCAGGGTCCTTTCGATTTTGGAGGAGGAGGAGGAGGAGAAGAAGAAGAAGAAGAAGAAGAAGGGCGTGGAGGTGGGGTAGGTGAGGAGAGGGAAAGGTTGGGCCTAGGGGTACGTCAGGGGAGCCACACCTCCCATTTGAGGACGGGCGTTGATCAAGTGTGTGATGGGGGAGCTGAAGGAAAGCGTGGGCGCGGGAGGAAAGCGTGGGCCTTCCTACTTTCCAAATCTGGATCAGGGGGACAAAAGCCTACCTAAATAAGGGAGGCTGCCAGGGGGCGCCCGGCGCAGATTCTAACTTGCTTATAGTAAGTCAGAGGCGGCCTTGAGGCAGCTGGATGCCGTTTCTTTTCCATCGTGTGTCCCCTGCTCTGTCTCATGTTTCCTTCCCTCACACAACACAGTTCAGTCAGGCCAGCCCACATAAGCGACAAGGGAGGCCCGTTCGGGAGCAAACAGCCCAGCTGCAGCGACAAGTGCATCTATGGACAGTTAACTGAATGTAAACAGCAGAATAGAACAGAACATATTCAGACTGGATAGAAACCTGTAAAAATACTCCGTTTTCAACCAGAATTCAACCAAAATCAACCAGAATACAAACAGTAGTTATGATACAAATAACCATAATAACCTCCAACAAAATATAGTACTAGAGCTGCAGGTTCTACACAAAAGAACACCATTTTGCAGTGTTTTTCATAAATTTTTTCAAGCTGAAATTCAGGCCAAAAGAAGAAGATGGACCATCTTCTTCTTGTCATGAAATAGGAACCTAAAGATCTCCAAAATCCATATCATCAATTCCATTAGAACCCTGCAAAGAAAGATGATCAAAATGAAACGTTGGAATAGAATAGTAGTTTAGAGAAGATACAACAATATTTAAAGTACCATTAGCAAGTCTGTGTAGCTCCTGAATGCATTGCTGGCATTATTAGCATTTTCAGTTGTTGCTTGAGTTTCTCCACCAACTTGATTCTCTTTCTCTTGCTGCTGCACAAAGAAACCCAACAAATTTATATATGATGTAGTAATAAATAAGTACACTAAGTTGCAAGAATTTTCAGCAACATACGCTAGATTCCTTTGGGTCTTTCTTTTTGTACTTGCGTGTCTTCTTGATCCAAGGTTTATGTCTCTTTGAACTTTTCGGTTGAACCTCTTTTTTCTTGAGGCGTGCAGAACTAAGCAAACCCTCATCTTGTTGAACATTAGGCTGCACATTAGAGGATTCACTCAAAATACTTCTAGATATCCTCAGTTTTTCCCGTACTTGCTTGGCAAGGATGTCCAATGCATTGTCCATCAACAAGATACATTCTGGATCGCTTGCGGCTTCACTTGCAAAATCATGAAATTTGTGAGAAACAAACTTGTACCGCAACATAGCATCCAATTTTGGATCTTCAATTATATCCCTTCCTTTGGTATCTTGTATAGTTCCAGATTTTGCTTCTCGGGTCCATCTCTTTAAAAGATAATGGTTTGGCAATAACTTGATATTCATCAAAGTCAAGAACTTTTAAAGCATGCCCACACAATACTCCGGTCCTTTTAAACTGAAAACAGCTACAAGAAGCCGTTTGCTCCAAAGGATCATCGACAACTATGCGCTCTAGTTCGGAACCCAAATCACCATTAGCCCTCACAATTGTAACAGCATATGTATTATCTCCATCCAATGCTCTACTACATGCAGCCATGGATCTTCTATATTCAGATTTGAATGCTTCAAATATGGTCGGTGCGTAAGCTTCGCTTGTTTGCAACAACATAGGAGTCTCCATCCCTATTCTAGGCAGTTTTTTAGTAGCTTCAAATTCTGCATCTAGCTCCTTGTTTCTTTTTCCTTGCACAGCCCTTTCAAAATGTTTTAAGAAGCGAATGATGTCAAAATCTGATTTGAGATGTTTTTTCAAATCACTATTGAAACTCTCACTTAATTGTGTGCTTCTCATTCCCAATGTGAAAACATCCCTCATTAACATTCAGTCCACTTTTCTTTTAACTTGTAGATGCTATCTAGCCATGAGGCCTTCTTATCCACCTTATTTCTCATGATGTCAAATGCCTCTTCAAAGGCTGCCTTGTCCTCAATATTATACATACAAGCGCTGAAATCTAAGAGGATATGAGGTTCTTCATCTTCCTCTTTATCTTCAACTTTGCTATTGCACAAGTGCTTGACGGCATTTTCCATGATGTGGTAGGTGCACAAGCCATGCCATGCTTGGGTGAAAACATCCCCAACAGCCAATCCCATTGCCGTGTCTTGATCGGTAAATATAGCTCTAGGTTGCTTTCGGTTGTGTGCCTCTACAAAAGCCTCAAATAACCATTTGAAAGAGCCACGTTTTCATCAAACAAAAGAGCAGCACCAAAAATAACGGTCTCTCTAAAATGATTGAATCCGGCGAAAACACCAAAAGGCCTATATCCTTTGTTTGTGCCAAAAGTAGTGTCAAAGGCGATAACATCTCCAAAGTGTGCATAATCAATGCACATCTTTGCATCAGCCCAGAATATAGTACTTATTTGTTCTTCGGAATCCAATTGTAAAGTATACTGGAAAGACGGATTATCAGCCTGCTTTTGTTGAAAATACTTCAACATGCTTCCCGCCTGACCATATGCTAACTCTCTTTGGCGCCTGCTCTACAAGTGATTTTTGTGATCACGAGGCGTGTAGCTGAGATTCATTGGCCCCCCAACAAGGCGACTAGCCAAGTCATGTGCATGCCTTGGCCTAATTCCAGAGTCATCGGCAGCCTCAATTTCAATGGCTTGCAATTCTGAAATCCTCCGTTGTGATGACATCAAATGGAAAGTTTGTGGTAAGTAGACACCATGATTGTGAGCAAGCACTCCCCCCACCACTTCATAATGCCCTGCCACTCGATCTAATGAAAGACACATATGGACATCACAATCTGTTCTTGTTTCAGCTCTAGGGTTCTTTGTGAGATGATCCCTCTTGTCTTGTACTCGACGACCCTCCTTTGCACACACATATCTACATGAAGTTACCACTCCATCAATTTTACTTTTCCAGCTTGACCTTTTTCTGACCTCAAAACCTGCCCGGCCTCCATAGTTAACCCAAAATGACCATGCCTCAGCCAAGTCTGTGAATTTCTGACCAACTTGAGGTAAGGACGTACGAATCACATTCTCCCTGCACCAAAATAAATATGTAGGTAATTCCAGTGTAAGCCTAACTTGCTATAGATCTAGATGTCAGCAAAGGAATTCCAGTGTAAGCCTAACTTACTTGTTGGTTTCTGCCATTATCTCTTAATTTGAAGACATGAACTCAATAATTACTGCAGGAATCATGAACAAATACAAGTAAGAAAATTTCCAATTTGTGAAGAAAATACAAGACAAAGAGGGGAGATTTGTGGTTGCTACATGTAATCTGGAAGGAGGAGGAATGATGGCTGGAATCGATCGCCAGAAGTTTTCCTCGATCGGCCAGCTGATTTCCTTGGAGTTGCCGCAGCGATCGCCTAAAGCTGAGACATCGCGCGACAGAGCAGCGCAGCACACGTTTCCCCGTCAAAATCCTCTCGTGCTCCCGCCTGAAGTTTTGTTTTCCCTCCACTATGTTGAAGTAGGCCTTTAGGTGGGCTATGAAATCTGGGCTGGGCTGCTTATTTTAGGCTGAGTGAGGGATCGAAAGAAGCAGCCGACTAATCGAGAACGAGCGGCATCTGGCGTGCGCTGGGCTGCCTCTGACTTGCTATAAGCAAGTTAGAGAATCTGCGCCGGGGGGTGCCAGTGGGCAAACGTTTGCCCACTAGACGCTTGTGCCAAGTTTTTTGTGTGTGATAAATTCCTCTTGTACCAAGTGAGGTCTCGAGGGAAACCGCCCACCTCTATCCGATCCGGGAAGATTTCGGCCCATAATTCTTCCGAGAGTAGCAGTAGCAGATGCTTGTTCTCAATTGCCTCAAAAGAAAAGTAGAATCCAACGCGGGGCAATTCAAAAAAGAAAGATAAAAAGAAGGGGGGGGCAAACAGAGTTGAAGATGCTCGCAAGCAAGTGCTAGGGAAAAAAAGGGGGCATTCTTTTGGGGCTCCTCCAACGGGCAGTGGTTTAGAGTTTTCTTTTGAGAAAGAGATGGATAGTTATGAGCGCATCTTATATGGTGATGTAAACGCCACATCCAAACAGGTGTGCATGGGTAGAGTTGTAGCAGTCCAGGATGAGGAAGGCGGGGTTACACATGTTGCAAAGGAGACTGATGAGAAGGAGGAAGAGTACGCACCGCGAGGTGGGGAATCAGTTGGCGAAGACAAAGATGAGATTGGCACATCGGCGGCCTCCGAGGAGGAGGACCGCCGAGCCAAATGAAAATCCTAGGCTGGAACTGCCGTGGTATACTCTCCAACACGGCAGTTCATGAGCTTCTGGAGCTACAGAAGCGTACAAGGGCAGATTTAATTTTCCTCTTTGAATCCCATTTGAATAATTGTAAAGCCGATGAGCTTCGTCGCGTATTAGGTTTTGATTCTATGTTTGTAGTGGAAAGTGATGGTAAGGTCGGAGGCCTCGCTTTGTTTCATCATGAGTCCAATAAAATTGAGTTGAACTATGTCTTGCCCCATTTTATTGATATTGTTTTTATGTATGAGAATGTGGTTCAGTGGTGGTTCACAGGTTTCTATGGTCACCCGAAATGGAATGAACGTCATCTATCTTGGGATGACATTCGCAATTTACATAGTAAGAGTAACCATCTCTGGGTGGTTTTGGGGGATTTTAATGAAATTTTATACCCTTCGGAAAAAGAGGGTGGTGTAGCTAGACCACTTGGTATGATGAGAGAGTTCCGTGAATGCCTAATGGATTGTGGGCTGGAAGATCTAGGATATAATGGGGACATGTTCACTCGGAGGAGAGGCGAAATACATGAGCGTCTTGATCGTGCAGTCTGTAACTTAGCATGGGCAAACAAATTTCCACGAGCAGCAGTTATCAATGAAGAACATGTTCATTCTGACCATCGCCTAATTATACTGGATATGGAGTATTTGGATGAAAAAATCTTTAAACGCCCAGAGGGGCGCATTAAACAATTTGAGGCGAGATGATTGAAAGAAGAGGCGGTCACTGAAATCGTTAAGGCATCTTGGGAGAAAGCAAAGCTAGCAGGTATTGGACCCTCACTTGCTGACCGTACGAGAGTAGTGCATGCCGATCTACATACTTGGGACCGGGAAACGCTAAAGGGACCAAAGATGAGAATTAGAAAATTAAAAAAAGAGTTGGAGAGACTAAGGCGTGGCCCATTGAATACGGAATCTCGATGTCGTCAGAAGGAAATTATTGTGGTAATTGAAAATATTTTGGAGCAAGAGGAAATATTCTGGTTACAGAGAGGACGGGCAAATTGGTTGATGCACGGGGATCGTAATACATCGTTCTTTCATAATGCTGCAACATCCAGGGAAAAAAATAAATAATATAAAGAAACTATTAGATGAATCTAGAAATTGGTTAACGGATAAGGAATTGACGAATCACATTACTGGATATTTTACAAAGCTTTTTACATCGGAAGTTCAATCTTCGAATCAAGATGTTTTATCACTTGTTCGAAGAAGAGTGTCAAACGAAATGAATGATGCTCTACTTGCCCCTTATACTGCGGAAGATGTTCGCAAGGCTTTATTCGATATTGGAGACTTGAAAGCTCCTGGGCGAGATGGACTCCATGCTATCTTCTATAAAAGGTTTTGGCCCATGCTGGGGGAGGACTTAATTGAGGAGGTTCTGACAACAATCAACACATGCACTATACCAAAGGGTTGGAATGACACGGCGATTGTGATGATTCCTAAAATTAATACTCCAGAGAAGGTAACCCAATTTAGACCGATCAGTTTATGTAATGTGCTATATAAAATAACTGCAAAAATGGTGGCTTCTCGATTAAAGGTTTTTTACCAGAAATTATTAGCCCAACACAGAGTGCATTTGTACCGGGTAGATTGCTAACAGATAATATTTTAGTGGCCTACGAATGTTTTCACACAATCAAGAACAAAAAAGAGGGTAGAGAGGGTTTGTGTGCTATAAAACTTGATATGCACAAAGCCTATGATAGAGTTGAGTGGACTTTTTTGAAGGGGATTATGTTGAAATTGGGTTTTCGTCGTGAGTGGGTTAACTTGATTATGCAATGCGTCTCAACCGTAGAATACAAAGTAAGGATCAATGAAAAGGAAAGTGAGAGATTTAAGTCTACAAGAGGGTTGAGACAAGGGGACCCGCTATCACCATACCTTTTTTTGCTGTGCACAGAAGGATTGAATGCCTTGCTTGAGCATGCTGAGGAGAACGGAAACATATCAGGAGTTAAAGTCTGTAGAGACGCCCCGCCAGTCACAAATCTTCTCTTTACGGATGACTCATTGATCTTAATGAAAGCCAACCAACATAATGCGGAAAACCTGAAATCAACACTAGATTTATATTGTGCGGCGTCGGGACAGCTGGTAAGCGTTAAAAAATCCAGTATTTTCTTCAGCCCTAATACAAAGGTAGAGATCAGAGAACAAATGTGTATAACACTAAATATAATGATGGAGGCTCTCACTGATAAATATTTGGGCTTACCAGCAAATGTGGGTGTTGATAAAACAGACTGTTTTAGTTTCCTGATTGAACGTATTGTTAAGAGGATTAGTGGTTGGAAGGAAAAATTATTATCTGCCGGGGGGGGGGGGGGGGAGGAGATCCTATTAAAGGCGGTGATCCAAGCCATACCTACCTATGCAATGTCGGTCTTTAAAATTCCTCAAAAAATTGTAAAGGAATCATAGACGCGATGGCGCATTTCTGGTGGGGAGACGAGGAGAACCAGAAGAGGATGCATTGGATGGCATGGTGGAAAATGTGTGTACCAAAAAACCGAGGAGGAATGGGATTCCGTGACATCCACTGTTTCAACCTGGCTCTGCTTGCAAAATAGGCATGGCGTCTCCTTGATAATCCTGACTCCTTGTGTGCTACTATTCTAAGGGCCAAGCACTATCCTAATGGTGATTTGCTGAATTTCAAGCCAAAGCATGGTGCTTCTTTCACATGGCAAAGTATTATGGCTAGCATCAATACTCTCAAGCGAGGTTATATTTGGCGAGTGGGGAATGGACATAACATTAACATTTGGGAAGATGCATGGATCCCAAATTGTGCCACTAGGAAGATTGTGACCCCTTGGGGGGGGCATCTGTTATCAAAAGTCGTAGATTTGATTGACCCAGTCTCCAATAATTGGGATGAGGATCTGATTAGACAAACTATGTGGACCATTGATGCACAACTGATTCTTTCAATCCCAATTTCGCAACATAATATGACAGATTTTATTGCCTGGAGTTATACGAAAAATGGTATGTTTTCGGTACGGTCTGCTTACTCTGTGGAGTGGAACTATCAGTATGGGAGCAAACTTAAATATTCCAACGGGATTGGACGGAGCACATATAACCCTATATGGTGTCAGATATGGAAGTTATCTTGTCCGGCTAAAGTCAAAAAAAATTTATGGCGGACACTACATGACACTCTTCCATGTCGGGCAACACTCATTAATAGACACATGAAGGTCTCGCCCTCTTGCCCTACATGCGCTCAGGGTGTAGAAGATACGAAGCACTTGCTTTTCCTATGTAAAAAAGCCAAGGAGGTTTGGAAAAGGCTAGGGTTGGATATGATTATTGAGAGAGCTTGTGAGATTGATCGTGCTGGAGAGGCAACATTGGAATACCTATTACTCCTTCCAGATCAAGATCTACGCATTATGGGGTACGAAAATGTTCGAGAAATGATAGCAATCTCAGCTTGGTATCTATGGTGGGAAAGACGAAAATTAGTGCACAAGGAGTTAACTCAAAATGCGACCTAGATCTCAATGGGGATCATAGCTCTTACATATAATTTTGTAAATGCATCATCTTCAAAGGCTTGCATCAAAAAGGGGGTTGGTAATGTCCTTCTAGGGGCTTTGCAAGACTAAATGTTGACGCCTCTTTTGACCATGACTTGTTGGAGGGTACAATGGGGGCAGTATTGAGAGACGACAAAGGTATGTTTATTGCAGGAGGGAATGGAAAGATAGACTACTGCGCGGATGTTCTCATGGTAGAAACCTTAGCTCTTAAATTTGGCCTAAATTTAGCGCAAAGGGCGGGATATAATCGCCTAATCATCAACTCTAACAATCTTGAGGTGATTGAGACCATGCGGGACGGAGGACATTCAGCGGGAGCGGCGGCGGCAATCTTCGATGACTGCTATCACTATGTTTGTGATTTTATCATGACTAAATTCGAACATTGTAATAGAGAGGCAAATAAAGTAGCACATGAACTTGCTAGATTAGCTAGATTTTTTTTGACTTCGGATTGGTTTGAGGAACCTATTAGTGAAATTGTAACGCTTCTCACTATTGGTTATTGCTAATGAATAAAATTTCGTTTTTATTTCAAAAAAAGTAGATGCTTCTAAAAAAAGGAGTAGTGGTGGTAGATTAAACTCACGAGTGTTGTATCTCACTTACTGCAAGATGTAGCACCCTCTCGTAGTTGTGATCGCATTAGTGGCCGGCCAATAGAGCGATTTTTTTTAAAGGTTTACAGAATGGTATGAACCATTTTTAGAACTTCTGCATGTTTTTTTGTGCTTTTATTTATTATTCTTTGGGTTTTTCTCTATTAGTTTTATTTTGTTTTTACTTTTAGTTTTATTAATAGAAGTCGATTTTATTTTAATAAACATTGAAAATCTTTTGTATGCACCTGCATCTTTTGTATGCATGTTGAATATTTTTCAGACACACGTTAAATTTTTTTAAATACACACTGAACATTTTTTATAATACATGTTGAACTTTTGTCAAATGCACACTGAATATTTTTTTAAATATATGGTGGGCATTTTCTAAACACACATTGATTTTTTTTTCATAAATGCCATGAACATATTTTTTCAGATACATGTCGACTTTATTTCAATACATGTTGAATATTTTTTTGTATAAAAGTTGAAAAAATTTAGATACACCTTGAAAATCTACCAAATACGTGTTGAACATATTTTCAAAATACATGTTCAACATTTGTCAAATGTGCATTAACATTTTGAAAATGCACTGCAAACATTCTGTAAACACACAATCAACATTTTCCATAAATTACATGAATATTTTCTTTAAAGGTGAACAATTTTTAAGTCTTGAGCATTTTTCTGAATGGTACATAACATTTCTGAAATTACGCAAACAAAATTTTACATTGTATGAACGTTTAATTAAATGTCACAAACATTTAAAAAAATATGTCAACATTTAAAAAATGTGATGAACAATTTTTTGAATGATATGGATACTATTTACAAACTACGTGAATAAACTTTTACATACATCTTCGTACAAATCAATCCAACCGAGAAAAGCGTGGAAGGAGATGAGAAAGACTGATTTGCTCTGGCTTAAACTTAAATATAGGCTTCATCATAGTATTGTGACTACATCACTCTCCTTGCTCTTTCTTTGTTAGCCTTGTCTATTTATTCTGGTTGAGGACCTTTCTTTGTAATCTTATTCCCCTATGGATTGTACATTGTAACCATTTCTTTTCAATATATAACTTTTTAGAAATTAAGTAAAGTATTTTTTGTCTCCTACTAACAAAAAACTGAATTAACAAGCCCTGGAGCTGCGACCAGGCAACACACCAACATCAAAAGCCCCCTGGAGCCGGAGCAAGTAGATACGAGCGCCCTAGACATAGGGCCCGCCCTCCACTGCTCGGGAAAACAGGCCCGAACACCCACCTCGATGGGTGGCAAGCATCCTAGATGTAGGATAGACTTTCCACCTCACGTGTGGCCAAACAAAGAAAACATAGATAATAAAACAACAAAGGTCTCAAGTCTTTACAAAATTGGTTCTTTTGGTGGGGAATATTGGAAACTAACACTACAAAAAAAATCATGATAATACGTGTTTATCACAGTAGGTAATGTTTTCTGTTACGCATGTACATCAATGCTGATTTTATGACAGAATCAAGATAAATGTAAAAGTGTTGTGTAAAAGTGTTCCATGATAATACTCAAATTATCATCATGGAAGTGTCCACTTCCATGATGATAAATGGTGCATCATAGAAGTGATTTTGTCAGCCGCCATAATGTGTCGCCGTTAAACTATCGAATGCCGGTTTTGGATCTGATACCCATTGACAGCACCGACCAATGAGGATTTTCCACGTGTAAATTTCTCGTTCGCTGGTGGAACCACATGTCAGCTATGTATTGCGACAGATGTCATTCATCCAATGGACGACACGCACCTATGAAACGTTGACATGTGGCATGACCCGACAGTGGCCCATTTAGATAAAAATGCCGGCCCACTTGACTTGGTCAAAAGTTTATATGATTTGGTGACCGAATGTAGTTCAGAGTCTCGGATGAGATCATGGACATGACGAGGAGCTCTAGAATGGTCTGGAGGTAAAGATTGATATATAGGACGATGATGTTTGGACATGGGAAGAGTTTCGGGAGGCACCGGGTAATCATCGGATCACCGGAAGGGGTTCCGGGAAGCCCCGTGAGGTATATGGGCCATATGGGCCAAGTAAGAGGAGCACACTAGCCCACAAGGGGCTGGCGCGCCCCTCCTATGGCAGCCGGCCAAGGTGAGAAAAGGAAAGAGGGGGATTCGGCCTCCCCCTGCTATCCTCTCCTCCTCCTTCCTTTCCCCCTCGGACAAATATGGTAAGGGGAGGCGGCTAGGGCAGGAGCCTGATACGTCTCCAGCGTATCTATAATTTATGAAGTGTTCATGCCATGTTTACAATAGTTTTATATGATTTTCGTATGCTTTGATTAGAACTAACCCGGACTGACACTGTTCTCAGCAGAACTACCGTGATGTTGTTTTTGTGCAGAAATAGAAGTTCTCGGAATGCGACGAAAATCAATGGAGAATTTTTCCAGAAAATATAAAAAATATTGGAACGAAGAGTTACCGGAGAGGAGGCCCGTGGGCCCCACAAGGGTGGAGGGCACGCCCCTGTGCCTCGTGGACTTCCCGTGAGGCCCCCTAACTTGTTCTCAACGCCAACCTCTCCTATAAATACCCAAACCTCCAGAAAATAACCTAGATCTGAAGTTCCGCCGCCGCAAGCCTCTGTAGCCACGAGAAATCAATCTAGACCCTCTCTGGCACCCTGCTGGAGGGGGCCATCATCACCGGAGGCCATGGAGGAGGATCCCGGAGGGGCCATCATCGCCATGAAGGCCAAGATCCAGAGGGAGAACCTCTCCCCATCCATGGGGAGGCCATGGAGGAGGAAGCACAAGGGGGAGAACCTCTCCTCCTCTCTCTCGGTGGCACCGGAGTGCCATCGGGAGGGGAATCATCGCCGTGGTGATCGTCTTCATCACCATCACCATCATCATCACCATCCTCATCTCTTTTACACGGTCCACTCTCCCGCACCCCGCTGTAATCCCTACTTGAACATGGTGCTTTATGCCACATATTATGATTCAATGATGTGTTGCCATCCTATGATGTTTTGAGTAGATATCCTTTGTCTTTGGGTTGATTGATGATCTAGATTGGTATGAGTTGTATGTTTTA
>NW_024117788.1:0-27130 GCF_003073215.2 Triticum urartu | reverse complement strand
GACATGCATGTTGGTACGATTATGGAATCAAATGATGCAACTTTCTTTGAGGACATATTCCCTATGAAGGATATGTCGAGTTCATCAAATCAGGAGATACCTACTCCATCTAGTGAGGAATTCACTGTAATTCTTGAACCCTCCATTGCGATGGAACACATTGAGAATCCTGTTGAGGGTGACAATGGAACTCTTGTGAGGAGTAAGAGACAGAGGACTGCAAAGTCCTTTGGTGATGATTTCATTGTGTACCTCGTGGATGACACACCCAGGACTATTTCAGAAGCCTATGCATCTCCTGATGCTGACTACTGGAAGGAAGCTGTGCGTAGCGAGATGTATTCCATCTTAGCTAACGGTACATGGGAGATCACTGACCGTCCTTATGGATGCAAACCTGTAGGATGTAAGTGGGTGTTCAAGAAGAAGCTTAGACCTGATGGTACAATTGAAAAGTACAAGGCACAGCTTGTGGCCAAGGGTTATACCCAGAAAAAAGGTGAAGACTTCTTTGATACTTACTCACCCGTGGCTAGACTGACCACAATTCGGGTGCTACTATCACTGGCTGCCTCACATGGTCTTCTCGTTCATCAAATGGACGTTAAGACGGCTTTCCTCAATGGAGAGTTGAAGGAGGAAATTTACATGGATCAGCCAGATGGTTTTGTAGTACCTGGTCAGGAAGGAAAGGTGTGCAAGTTATTAAAGTCTTTATATGGCCTTAAACAAGCTCCTAAGGAGTGGCATGAGAAGTTCGAAAGAACATTAACTGCTGCCGGCTTTGTAGTAACTGATGGTGACAAGTGTGTGTACTATCGCTATGGTGGGGCGAAGGAGTTATTCTTTGTCTATATGTAGACGACATATTGATCTTTGGAACCAAATTTGATTTAATCAAGGAGGTTAAGGATTTCTTATCTCGTTGTTTTGAGATAAAGGATCTAGGAGTAGCTGATGTTATCTTAAACATCAAGCTGTTGAGAGATGAGAATGGTGGGATCACACTGCTTCAGTCTCACTATGTGGAAAAGGTCTTGAGTCGTTTTGGGTATAGCGACTGCACACCTTCTCCAACTCCATATGATGCTAGTGTGTTGCTTCGAAAGAATCGACGAATTGCTAGAGATCAACTGAGGTATTCTCAGATTATTGGCTCGCTTATGTATTTGGCGAGTGCCACGAGGCCTGACATCTCTTTTGCTGTGAGCAAGCTGAGTCGGTTTGTGTCAAAACCGGGAGATGATCATTGGCATGCGCTTGAGAGAGTTATGCGCTATTTGAAAGGCACCACGAGCTATGGGATTCACTACACCGGGTATCCAAGGGTACTGGAGGGTTATAGTGACTCAAACTGGATATCTGATGCTGATGAGATTAAGGCCACAAGTGGTTATGTTTTTACACTTGGTGGTGGCGCTGTTTTCTGAAAGTCTTGCAAGCAGACCATCTTAACGAGGTCAACTATGAAAGTAGAACTCACAATATTAGACACTGCCACTGTTGAAGCAGAGTGGCTTCGTGAACTCTTGATGGACTTACCTATGGTTGAGAAACCAATACCCCCTATCCTGATGAACTGTGATAATCAAATTGTGATCGTCAAGATAAACAGTTATAAGGATAATATGAAGTCCTCAAGGCATGTGAAGAGGAGACTAAAATCTGTCATAAAATTGAGGAACTCCGGAGTTATTACGTTGGATTATATCCAAACGTCGAAAAACTTGGCAGATCCCTTCACAAAGGGTTTATCACGTAATGTGATAGATAATGCCTCGATGTAGATGGGTCTGAGACCCACCGCATGAGTTGTCCATAGTGGTAACCCACTCTATGTGATCGGAAATCCCGTGAAGTAGAAGTGGGAGACAAGCTCTTGGTCAGCTAGGAGGAGAGTATCACTATATTAACTATCCCACTCCGTGAAGATGCAATACTCTCCTGATCTGCATGGCAGGTTGATACTTATCGTAATGTGTTCCAAGTGGCTTAATCGGGTAAGCAGAGATGTTATCCTGTAGAACATCTTCTGAGGAACACACCTATATGAATTTGACTGTTAACGTCGCAGTCTGTGAGAATTGGGTGTTCTCTAATAAATTCATGAAAGGCCTGGAGTATGACGTATATACTCCACCCGCGGGGAAGCCTTGCGACAGCCTAGTATCGGTCGAGAATTTGTGTGAAACTAGTCTCACAGAAAGCTTGTAGTTCAAGGCATAGTCTGCTATTCAAGTTGTGATCTAGTGTAGCATAGATCTCTAAGTGGAAGTTCAACTTCACAGTCTCCACTAAGCACCGGTATATAAACAATGTTTTGGAACTAAATAATGAGATATGCCAATGAGACTTTGTGGGGGATTGTTGGAATTTTGCTAGTAGGCCTTTGGTCCAAAGCCCAACTAAAATTCTGAAATTCTCTTGGCCCATTCATGCACACATGTGAGTGGAGTGAGTGAGGCTAAAGTTTAGTCCCACCTCATAAGTTGAGAGAGAGTTGCACCTCTTTATAAGGCGAGCTCTTCTACCACTTGTATGAGCATGAGAAGAGGAGACCTACACGCGCGCTCCTCCTCGCTCGCCGCGCCGCGCCGCGCGAGCGCACTCGCGCGACTGCTGGCAGCGACGACTTCACAAATGACGACTTCTTCCCCGACCTCGGCAACCTCATCCTCGACGACATGGGCGACAACGTCAACGCCGGCGGTGCTGCACCCGCTGCACCGTATGTGATTCTATCCTTCTTGTTCGAGATCGTGGTAGAATTCATGTTTCTAGTATGCGCCCTAGATGTGATCTGTTCACCTACTATGCTAGTTCGCATGATTAGTTTAATCTCTGCTATTGCTGTCATGATTTATTTCCTATTTATTCGGATTAAATCTCGTAGTAATTTGCTCATATTTCCAACACATTTGTGTGTATGTGTGTCCGTATCGATGATGTTAGTTTGAGTAACCGTCTAAAGACAGACAGGCCGACAAACGGGTCGATGCATATGTGTTCAAGCTCCCACACATACGACCGTGCCTTTCTTCCAAGGAACAACCCCCTACTACCTTATATTTAAAGATAGATGCTTAGCAGTAGCGAGGGGTATATGGTCACGCTGCTGCTAGATCCCACGCTACTACTAAGTGGCCTTCACTATGCCCCCGGGATAGGTCATAGTAGTGGTGTGGGGTATAAACCCGCGCTAATATTAAGTTGATAGTAGTAGCACGGGGTATAAACCCACGCTGCTACTAAGTGATCTTCACTGTGTCCCAGGACATACCATAGTAGTAGCGCGGGTTATAAACCCCTCGCTGCTAATAAGTATATAGTTTTTTAACAGCCCGGAAACCCCCCTCCCCCTCCCCCCCAAATCCCTCCTCTCTCCCATCACTCTCCCCTCTCTCTTTGTAGGCTCTCCAAAGGGGCTCCTACGCATGGGCGCCTCCTCCTCCGTGGCGCTGAAAGAGGCCGCCGCCTCGCGCTGCCGGTGTCCAGCAACTCGCCGGTCTTCCCCCGCGTCTCCATGCCACCACGCCGGAGCACCTCACCACCGGCAACCAACCCCGCTGCTCCCTGCATCTCCTTCATCTCTCCCTCGTTTCTCTTTCTCTCTCTCTCCCTCTAGTTTGAATCACCCTCCCATGTCCATGCCCGTGCAAGTCGTCGACATGGACGACCAAGAGCTCTCTGCCTTGTCCGTGAAGAGGAGCCCCACACTGCCGCCTTGCTCTGGCCTGGATTCCGGCCCTCTCCAACAGCCGCAGCCGGATTTGGTCTGCCGTTGCCCATCTGTGCCTCGGGCGACCCCTACCGTTAACCATTGCCGCCATAGATAGCAAGCATGAGATCGAGATTTTTTTTTTGTTTTTAAAATTAATAGTAGTAGCGCGGGGCATTAGACACTCGCTACAGATAATTAATAGTTGCGCGGGTGGCACGCATGCTACTATTAACAGACGTAGAAGTAGCGCAGGGTGGCACTCACGTTACTACTACCTAGTTAGTTGTAGCGTCCTAGTGGTTGCACGGGCACCCGTGCTATTACTAACTATTTAGCCCACGTTACTACTAGGTTTTTCCATAGTAGTGAACCTCTCTTTTGCGATGGACGTCGGCGGGGCAGGGACCAGCCGTCATCGCTGTCAAACCAGCAACGACAAATATTCGACCTACATCCTACCACATTTCATTTAGAGTGCCCGTGAAACACAGTGTTTGCTAATCAACCGTTTCACTACGACCTCTCCTGTCAAATCCTTGCCGATAACAAGCAGAACCTTTTCCTTGGATCGGCGCAGCTCGTCACAACCACACCGATCGAGTCACTGACTCACATTTTTGTTTAGTTGAGCGTTGGAGAGCGGTTGAGCAGTGCGAGTAACGAGCCACCAAGAATAGTCTACGCCTGGTCGTATTTGTTTTTAGGACTCACAAAGCTGAACATTACACGACCAAGACGGCCGGAACCGAAACGCCTTCCGGCGGCCGCAGGAAACACACCAAATGGCTAGACTAACTACACCGAGTCAAATTCCACTTCCCCTATGCATTGGTTGGTGGGCTTACATATTGATCAGCCCGTTTTAGCCCTTTGGCATTGCCCAGACTAACTGCTGCTTGTGTGTATAGAGATAGTCTGGTCTATGTTTGGACTTTTTAAGGAGGGGTATCTGTACTAGTTGGGCCACGGCCGGGGCTATAGCCCAGTTCTGCCCCTGAGTACAAGTCCGGTCAACACTGCCTCATAGGCGATGAATCTTGTTCTAAAAACAAAGGCAATGGATCTTTGAAGAACAGTGCATCTCAAGCTGAACATCATGGTGATGTTTCTTGCTGAACAAACAAGGAAAGCTTAATCACAACTCCTGATGCTTCCAACTCCTAAAATGTCCATGGGTTTCAATGGCCTTGCAGAAACAATCCTATCGAAGTGCAAATTTGTGTGTGTAGATATGAACCTAGCTTGCAATATAAAGATATACTCGTTGCTCAGCTCAGGTGCGCAACATGGGTTTGTGAATAACGATCTAGTTCCACATGTCCACATTTATATGAGCACTATTCCATTAACTTTTGATACCATGTGGTGCAACGACCATGTTGCTTCCATAAAATAAAATACTGCCATACAAAATATATAGCATTCATATATTGTTATGAGCACCCCACGCCTCACTCCAAAGAAGTAGCTTGCTGATAGAAGTTTTGCTGGTATCAGTTCAAGTTCATAATACCATTTCAATCAATGTATTTTGGAAATCCTTTGCATTCACCATCAGTGGTTGACAAACGAAGTTTGGAAGGATAGAGGCGGAGAGTGACAGAGTGAGAGGTGATGATGTTGTGAGTTGTGACACACACAAGCACGCACAAAGAGGGAGAGAGAGCGAGAGAGAGAGAGGAGAGAGAGAGAGAGAGAGAGAGAGAGAGAGAGGGAGGGAGGGAGGGAGAGAGAGAGAAAGAGAGAGAGAGAGAGAGAGAGAGAGAGAGAGAGAGAGAGAGAGTTTTGCTCATCCTGACAAAAAATGCATGTATAGGGACAATTCAAGATATATGAACACGAATCTGAAGCAACATTTGTATTGTATGAGAAACGGCTCTGAGCGTGCACATCTCATGTCAATTTTGTTATGATTTTGTACTGATAACACATTCATACTGGTAGCTTGTCTTTCGTCGCAAGAAATCCATGACATGCTATGGGATCCATGTAAGTAATGCATCTGGATTGTTTATGACCATACTAATTAATCAAGTTGTGATGTCGGTAGACCGCTGGTGTCGTGGGCTGCCACCTGATTTCTGCAACGACGACAAATGACCCCATTGATCATATGATGCAACAATCTGTCTGTATTGACCATATTTGTTTTGTTAGTTGGGGTTGGCTAAAGGCACACATGACAAAAAACGGGTCGATGCATGTGTGTTCCATCCCCCATGCATTTGTGCCTCCTAGTTCCAAGGAACACCATTATATGTTTGTGATGTACTGATTAATGTCAACGGTGACCGGCGTTGCGGAATGGTGCAAGCAAGCATGTATGCGCGCAGCACATGCGCGTGTGTGCAGGCAATCACTGATGTCCCTCCACACCTGTCGCACATCGATTGAGTTCGACAAACTCAAACCCGCCTTTGTTCTCTTTAAAAAGGTTTCTGGTCTAGAAATGCACATATATCTTCTCCATGGAAAAAATAAATAGAGGAGGCCTTTTCTATAGGCGATAGCGCAGGATGATACTACTTGCATATTCTGCAAGCGAATGGTTCTTTTCAGAACCTTATAAGTGACAAAACCATGCCCCATCAGCTAGCGCCGATTGAGAATATCGAACAGAAGTTCAATCCTTCATGCAAGCGCCATGGTGGTTGGGGGCTTTATAATATAAAGTTGGGATTTCTTTGTACCTTTCTTTTAAAAATCACATGGCTTTTAATTGTGCAAGCTGACATCATGTTTTTTTTGAGGGGTAATGCCAAGCTTTATTCATGAAAATCCACATGAAGTGGGATACAACTTTGGTCATGGGGCACTTCAAACCACACATGGCACCCCGGACCTCTAGCAAGTGAGAACTTTGCTAATCTATGTGCTTCATAATTCACAGCACGACTCTCAAAAGTAAAATTACACTGAAAATTGGATGATCTAATGGCTATCTCCTCAATAATCGCTCCGTAAATCCCGTTTGATCTCCTGTTGATATCCGATACAACTTGGCTGCAATCCGACGCCACAACAAAGCTCGCAACGCCCAAGTCTTCAGCCAAAGACAGTGCTTCCCGACATGCCACTGCCTCAATAGTGGCCGGGTCTACCACCCCTTCAATAACCAAGGCGGAGCTGCCCATAAAGTTTCCCCACTCGTCCCTACATACGGCCGCTGCTGATCCTCCTCTTCTTGTCAATACTCCCGCATCCACATGAATTTTGCAACTTCCCGCTGGTGGCCTCTTAGGCCGACGCTGGCCAGGGTGGCCTGATCCCGGAGTGTTAGCTCTCCCCAGATCATTGGGCTTCAGTGCATCTAGTTCAGCAATGAAACTGATGACGAAGCCGTGGGTGGCCTGTGGACTCTGAAAGATGGACTCGTGGATGGCCTTGCGTCGTGCATGCCAAATGGCCCAAAGAGTGACAACAGTAAGGACGAAGTGCTCATGTGATAACAGTTGCATTAGTGAAAACAGCCATTGTCTTGCACTTGGTTCCTTGTTCTCTATGATTTGATGTGTGATATCCTCCTCCATAAGAGCCCACACACTTCTTGAAGATGAGCACTCCAGCAGAGAGTGACGCCAAGAGTCCCGCGCTCCACATAAGCTACATTGATCGGAGTCAGCCATGTGGCGATGTACCCTCACATCATTCGTTGGCAAAGAATGTTTTGATAGGCGCCATAAAAACATCCGAATCTTCCCTGGAACTTCCGTCTTCCACAATCTTTTCCAAGATCCCTCTTCTGCAACTGCATTTGAGGTTCCGGCCGCTCCCTCAAGCCATGCTTCCCTTCTTAATTTTGTCGCTACCAGCATTTTGTAAGCTGACTTAACCGAAAAGACTCCATGCTTCTCATAATGCCACCCCCAGAAATCAGGTATGTTACGGGTACATAATGGGATCGCAAGGATAACTTGTGCATCGATGGGCATGAAATTATCTTGAATAACCTGTCTATTCCAGGAGGCAGTAGCGCTTATGATGAGCTCGAAAACTTTGGCTGGTGGATTCGGTTTTGTACTACCATATGGGCGAAACATTCCCTCTCTAGGGAGCCAATTCTGATTCCATATTTCTGTTGCTTCCCCGTTCCCGATTCTTTTAATCAACCCCTGCCGAAGGGTGTCCCTTCCTTCAATAATAGCACGCCATACTTGGCTAGGGTGTCCACCCAACGCAGCCTCAAGAATGTCCAAGTTGGGATAATAAATGCTCTTGAGAATACATGCACTCAAGGTCTCGGGATTTTGCAATAGTCTCCATGCTTGTTTTGCCAACATTGCTAGGTTAAAGAGCTCAAAGTCTTTGAAGCCTAAGCCCCCCATGCCCTTGGGTTGTGTCATCGTTTTCCATGACACCCAATGAGGCTTTCGTTTTCCTTCCTTACTTCCCCACCAGAACTTCCTGATAAGCATGTTGAGATGTTCACATAGGCCTCTGGGAAGCTTAAAACATGACATAGAGAAAACCGACACTCCTTGGGCCACAGACTTGACTAGCACTTCCATCCCGGCCGAGGAGATTGTGCGTTCAATCCAGCCCTGAACCTTGCTCCACAGTCGATCTTTAAGGTACTTAAAAGCTCCATTCTTTGAACACCCTATGTCAGAAGGCATCCCCAAGTATTTCTCATTGAGAGTCTCATTTGGGACTTGAAGTATATCTTTAACCTCTTGTCTTACCGAGTCAGGAACACCCTTGCTGAAATATATGGATGATTTTGCATTGTTTATCCGTTGCCCCGTCGCCTGACAGTAAGTATCCAAGACATGGTACACCTCGTTAGCCCCCACACTATTTGCTTTAAAGAACAGCAGGCTGTCATCAGCGAATAGGAGGTGGCTCACTGGCGGCGCCGTAGTAGCAACCTGTAAACCACTCAAGTTGGATGACTCACTTTTAGATTTTAACAGACACGAAAGGCCCTCTGCTGCAAGCAAGAACAAGTATGGAGAAATCGGATCCCCTTGTCGGATACCACGTGAAGGTTTAAAACTTTGAAGTTTCTTTCCATTGAACATCACCGAGAAAGTAACTGTGGATACCAGGCTCATTACTATATCAACCCACCTAGAACTGAAGCCCAGTTTAAGCATTATAGCTTGCAAGTACGGCCATTCCACCCTGTCGTATGCTTTCATCATGTCCAATTTGAGCGCACAGGACTGGTGTTTCTTGGCCTTATTCCTCTTCATGAAATGCAAGCATTCGTATGCTGTGATGATGTTGTCTGTTATCAGACGTCCCGGGACAAAAGCTGACTGCTCCTCAGATATAATTTCAGGAAGGACAAGCTTCAATCTGTTGGCGATCACCTTTGATGCAGTCTTGTACAAGACATTGCACAAACTAATTGGACGAAATTGAGAAAGTAGCGTGGGGTTTTTTACCTTTGGGATCAGGACCAAAACAGTATCATTAATGCACTCCGCTGATTCCGTTCCTTCGACAATCCGGAGGACTGCTGAGGTGACATCTCCCCCACACGTGTCCCAATGGTGCTGAAAGAAATGCGCCGGGAAACCATCCGGACCTGGAGCCTTAGTGGGATACATCTGAAACAGAGCTACCTTGACTTCATCCTGACTATAAGGAGCATTCAGAGACTCGTTCATCGCTGCGGTGACTTTGGTAGGAACTGTTTCAAGAACCTGTTCCATATCATGCACGCCCTCCGAGGTGTACAAGTCCCTGTAAAAAGTGTTAGTCAAGTTTTCCATCTCCGGAACATTTTCTGTGAGCTCTCCATTGGGTCTCTGAAGGGCCTTGATCTGGTTCTTCCTTCTTCTGCGACTCGCCCGTAGGTGAAAAAAATATGTATTCTTATCTCCCTGCATTAACCATTCAACACGTGCTCGTTGGCGCCATAAGATTTCTTCTCTGTGATATAGTTCGGTTAGCCTTTCTATTATTTTGAGCTCAATATGAACAGGGCCAGATCTATTTGGGGATTCGCGCAACTCCTGTAGCTCTCTTTTCATGCGCTGGATCTCGCGGCGAACATTCCCAAAGTGGGTCCTATCCCATGCAGACAAATCGGAAGACAAGGACTGTAGCTTGTCGCTGATTGAGAGAACAGAATCCCCCGCTCCATTCGCCCATGCACCCTGGACCACGGGCTGCAGCCCCGGATCACGCTCCCAGGCGATTTCATATTTAAAAGAGCGAGGTGCCCTCCTGCATGCGTCATGCACCAGCCTCACGTAGATGGGTACGTGATCGCTTGTGGCCGCAGTTTTGTGCTCGACTATGGTTGATGGAAACGCTATGGTCCAGGCCGGGTTCGCCACTCCCCGGTCAAGTCGAACACGCGTATATGTGCCTCCAGTCACTTTCTTCTCAAAGGTCCATCCTATTCCAGAATAGCCTATGTCCATAAGACCGCAAGTATCAAGCGCGTCCCTAAAAGCATCCATCTGAGCTTGGCTCCTGTTTCCAACTTCGTCGTGCTCGTGAGCATGCAGAACTTCATTGAAATCTCCTAGAACGAGCCAGGGTATATCGCTAGCGCCCACGATTCCCCTAAGCATGTCCCAAGTGTTATATCTTGCGTTTACTTGTGCTTCTCCATAGACAAAGGTAACCCTTATTTTCACATCTGCTAGATCATCAATCACGGCATCAATATGGTACTGAGAATAACCAACAATCTCCAACTTTATTTCTTCATTCCAAAAAACTCCCAAACCACCACTTCTACCAGAACTACTAACTGCAAAACTTTTATTAAACCCTAAAAAACCAGCCATGTTCTCGGCTCTAGTTCCCTCTATTTGAGTTTCCAAGATACATAGTTCTAATAACATGCACATGTAGCTAGGCCAAGCCCTCTACAACAACCAAACCTTAACTCGGGCCTAGTTTGTTGAGGGTCAGCCCATAACCCACTGAATTGGCTAGACGCGTTAGTTAGTTGTCAAATTCTTAAACATGATCGTTACTTCGTAGACAGACCATAACTAGCATGGTTGCAAATCCTGATCCTTCCTAGTCCAAGATTCCCCGTGGATTCCTACGTCATTGTAGAAAGTAATTCTAGCAAAGCGCATAAACTATGTACATTGCGTGTGTACACGTTATGCTGATAGGAACCTAGCGAAGGCTTATTCTACTCCGTTCTCGACTTAGGTGCGCACATGCACACAGAAAATATTTTTATTTTTGGATAATAGTAAATTCCCATCTCTCTTTTCATGCTTTTATATATAAATATAGGAGAGTTGTTACATTAATGTTTGAATATCATTTGATCCAACAACCATGTTGATTCCATGCAGCTCAGTACTCCATATATTGTTCTGAGCATCCCCTCCTGCAATGAAGTAGCTCCCTAATAGACGTGTGGGTCATATCAATTTAAGGCAATGGTGTAACTTATTTACATGACCTTATTTCTAGAAAAAAAAAGGATTCACACTTATAGTCTCGAATCACATTTACAATAATGAGCCACAGACATGATCCACAAAAGTACAGTCACATATAGGCCAAAAGTCATTAGATCATCATATCATAAAGCGAATTGAGTGCTTTTACCCCACATATTCAATTTATTTTAAAAATCAAAGTAATTCAGTTAGTAAGAAAAGAAGAATTTGTAAAAATAAGTAACTTCGGCGCACTTTCGTGTCAGGTTTCAAAATGTGTAAATGAAATACCATTAGGATGTTGCTCATTGTCTTTTATTATGAGTTTAATATCGGGTAGGTTTCATAATTTTTGTCAATGTTTCAATGTGTTTAGGACAATCCTGAAGACATTTCACAAGGTTTCTCAGTTTTGTGAGGCATCATTGGTCAGTTTTTTTTCTTTCACTTTTCCCTCTTCGACGCATACGACAGTTGGTAGACAAAGTGCAAATTCTTGATACGAAACAAGTCTTACTGATCCGGACACTCTACCGAACACGCATAAATTCACTAATATCACCGTTTATATATATGAAAAAAAGTAATGGGCTGCCTAACCTTAGACGGAAAGTTCTTTCAGATTTGACACGCATTAGATTAACTTATTAATATTACCCACACGCCACGTACAATAACTTAGCATCACCGATGCAGTACTAGCTATAATACAAGCATTACTTATCCATGCACTGGCAGCATACATTATAAATTCACTGCAGTGAGATGCATCCAAGTTCCCAACACTTGACTACTTCCGTCTTTTCAACGATGCACATAAAATGCTTAGGTTAGGCAGAGTAGTATGGCATCCTGCTGCTGTTATGCCCTCCATCAAACAGTTGCCCGTTCGGATGCTTGATACGGTCGCTACATGCGTGACAGCGCTCATAATCCATGTCATCACTCCTCTTGTTATCAATCTTTCTAAATATCTCATGGCACCCACCTACAACGCGACAACATCAATCACCAACACTCAACAGATATTCAAATATAAAGTTGATGGTCAGACAAAGAATATAATACATCCAAAATATAATGCTAAGCTTTTCATTTATTTTCTTGCAAAAGGTCATCCAAGTGATGCTTTGTGTTAACTTAGTAACAGATCAACCTTGCACATACAAATTTGAGGAAAACAACATGTTATTTTGTTTACTGGTGCAGCAATGAGCCTGAGCCAATGATCAGTAGTACATATATATGTCGACAGTATAAAACTGAGGCCTGCTATTTCGTATGTAAGGAGTAAAACATGTTAGTTTCCCTACTTATACAGCAGTGATAAATACATGTATGTCGCAGTATAACGCCGAGGCCAACTAGTTCGTGTATGTCCAGTGACACTCTTATGCTAGTGCAATGGAAACACCCACCAAATCTTTGCAAACAGAGAATATATATAAGAATAGGCTTATATATGCCTTTGTCCCAACTGCCCATGGATTTTATGAATTGTGGATTCATTGCAAGTCTACTTATGTTTTGGCTGTCCCTTCCATCTTCCTTGCATCAGGTATCACTTCAATACTATATCAGAAAATTAACAGCTTGGCCATAGAAAAAATACATTAAGAGGGTTGAAATACATACCATAACAAGAATCATCATCAATGGTGCACACACGCAGCACGCGCATAGGCTGAGCCCTTGCATATGCTTCAAGGCTTGGAGTATGCATAAGCTCAGCAAAGCACAGCCTCTTGGTCTTTGAAGCAGTCTGCTTCTTAGGAACGGCGGTGAAATTAACATGGCCATAAATGTCCCCAGACGACTCAGAGAAGCAATTCGATAGCAGAGTCGTGGCCAACTCAAACCCGCTCTGTTTGTAACATTTTTTCAAGAAACAATTCGCGAGTAAGTTAAATAATAGTACTTCAGAGCAAGTTCAGCAAGAGATATTGAGATTGTCTAAAAAAAAGCAAGAGATATTGAGATGGCAAGAAAATAATGAGTTGTTTGCTGACCGTCTTGTTCTTCTCATTGTAGTGCGCCAGAGCAAGTTCAGCAAAGTCTTTTGCTTGTTGGCAAGGCTTGCGATCAGGAAATCGTGCTGATATTTGTGCTTCCATGTCCTCGGCGCTCAGGTGCTCCTCCCTGCAGGTACAATGGTTAATCAAGTGATTCGCTTGTAAAAATAATGACCCCAAAATATAGTTCAATTCTGCATAGATATGACAAATGAAAAGAAACCAAAAACATACAGATTATGGTAATAATGATAAAAACTGGAATCAGAGATCAGATTTTTAATTTACAGTTGATAAGGATTAACTTGTACTAGGTAGGAGTTGACCTAGATTTCCTTGTAGATGGAATAGGAGATAGTGCTATAGTGAGAAGAAGTCTCTTTAATTAATTACTTTGTATGGGGTTGAAGAAGGTGTTGTCGAGCGTGGACTTGGCGATGAGGCGCATGGCAGGGCCCATCTTCTTCTTGAAGGCGTGGAAGTCGAGCCTGTCCTGCTCCGTGAGCAGATCGCAGTCCTCCTCGCGCATGTTCTCAATGAACTCGGCGTTTTTCAGCATTGACAACTCCGCTTCTTCCGGCGTTTTACTCGGCGTGAAGGGGTGGGCCGTGGGATCCTTCTCCACCTCCCGGGAGTCCTCTTCCTCGCCGTCGGCGCGGAGGTGGACGAGGCCTCGGCGGCCGGCGGTTCTCCTCCAGCCTGGGGATCCATCAACTCCTACCGAGACGCGAGGCGCAGAGTCGACGACCTCGGCCCGCCAGTAATAACGATTCCTAATATATTTTTTTAGACAAATAACGATTCCTAATAGGAATCAACTACGGGCGGGCAACAACGGCCCAGCCATTAGCTGTTTCCGATCCGGTCGCTGAGTCGGTCTGTTCAATCTGGTTTTCTTTTTTCGCTGGTTTTTTTGTTTTTCAATTTTCTACTCCGTCCGTCCTAGAATAGAATAAGTGTCTTCATTTTGTACTAACTTTAGTACAAAGTTGTACTAAACTTGAGACACTTATTTCAAGACGGAGGGAGTATGTTATATGCTTTTAGTTTTGTTTGGTTATTATTATTTTTTCTTCTTTCAACTTTGATTTTCTTTGTTTCTTAGTTTTACTTTATGATTTTTTATCTGTTTTCCTTTTTTTCTTTGAGCATGTCTACTTTTATTTCTTCTTCCAACACATGTTTACTTTTTCATACACATTCTATATTTTACATATACATGTAAAACATTATTTTATATACATATAACATTTTTCAAATACATGTTTAACATGTTTACAAAATTATGTTTTCAATATTTTTCAAATACATCTTAATTGTTTTACAAGTACATGTTGAAACATTTTTAAAATGATAAATAACATTGTTTTGAACTATGCAAACATTTTTGTACATTTTACAAGCATTTTTTGAAAAATATTACGAATACATTTTTCAAACCTGTGCAGATTTTTTGAAGTACATGAACATTTTTCTTTAAATACATGAACAATTTTCTATATTGTATAAAAATTAAATTTCACATATTTTTTTAATGTGTGACATTTTTAAATTGTCACCAACATTTTTTTTACACATGATTAGGCATTTTTGTTCAATTTCTGCAGAACAAAAAATGTCTAATCATGTGTACAAAAAATGTCTAAAAACATCGACAGCGGCCTGCCGCGCCGCCCCTCTGGCCCTGCAGTCCCGGCCACCGCCCGATCCGACAGACAGATCAACAGATTGGTTTGTGGGAGTAGATTTTAGGGTTCTTTTCTCCTGCCGGTTCGTGTCCGTGGAGGCGTTTTGTTTCTGTTTTCTTCACTATCCCTTAATTTTTGCTATTAAATCAAACACCAATTTTCACATGGGGAATCTCATAGGGCAGTATGCTTGGCACCACAGAAAACACACAGATTGATCAAGCTGGCTTGGGCAACGTGGGGAAGCTCAAGTCTAAGTTTGAGGCAATGGAGATGCTGATTTCTGTCATGCAGGGAATCTATATGCCATTAATGAGATAAAACCAATATGTGAGAAGTCGTGTACAGAGCAAGCATAAAAACAGTTGAAGTCTAGACATCCTCAATAGTTGGTGGTTGCCATGTGCTTCCTCTACTACTTCTTAGTATCTCCACCTTTTAACATCAAACAGCTTCACACGGGCAGGAAAAACAGTTCTGAGTCTGGCATGGAAGTGGTGAATGCATTGCTTACTTAAGAACTGCGAGGCCATGTATGGGATCAATGTTTTGTGCAGTTTATACACCGCTGCTGAAACTCGCAGTATGTGGAGAACTGCGAGGCCATGTATGGGATCAATGTTTATGTATTTTATGCAAACATCTATATCTATATCTATTTATCTATCTATACCTAATAATAAAGGGAGGAAAGATTTCATGATTCTCCTTTCGTCACCCTTTTTTATCTATACCTAATAATAAAGGGATCAATGTTTTGTGAATAATTAATAAAGTGGCTGCATGCATCGTCCAGATGCAGAGGCCGGGGGTCCTCATCTTTTTCTTAAAAAAAAAAGCACGCATCATCGGTTCATGTCACTCTCAATGCACGCTGTAGTTCTACTCAACAGGAAAATCAGTCGGTTCTATGTAGTGGCCCCATCTGCATCGCCCTGGCTGGCCGGCTGGCGTGATAGCATCGGATGAGTTACCCCACCTTTCCGGTCGTCGTAATAGCATCGGATGAGTGATTCCACCCGTGTAATTTTAACACGTGAATATCAGAATGATTTGACGAATATGCAGAAGCAAACGCTTCTTGATATTATCTTCCCTTACTCCCACATGCCAACGATCTATGCCAGCGCCAGTCCTACGTCTCCGTTGTGCAGACCTGCGAGCCCTTGTCTGCCGGTGGCATGATGTGGCCGCCCGCTCAGGATAGGAGAGGCCGGTGTGCAGTCCCTGCATGGAGCATATCCAGTCTAAGGTGCATGTCCGTGTCAAGGCCGTCAGGTCCGGGACAACGTCCTATGGATTGAACTTTGAAGTTCAGGATGGCAGCATAGAGAAGAGTACCTCTAGGGTTTTCTTGAGAATTCTTAGGTGCCCTCAGTGGAACAAACAAAGGACGAGCGAATCATCAAGGGAGAGTTCATGAAAATCTGTGTGCGTGACGGCATGTGAAGCAGGTGTGGAGCCAAGGCTTCCATATATTCCTCTAGTGGCTCTAAATAATTAACAGGGAGATCGCATGGATGATTTTCTTAGTTTTTAGGATAAAATCAAGAATGAACCTTCTTTTAAATCTCAGTCGTCATTCTTTATAGGTAACACAAAATCAACAGATAAACAAGGGTGACGAAAGGAGAACCATGAAATCTTTCCTCCATTTATTATTAGGTATAGAGGGATAGATATAGATATAGATGTAGATATTATGATACTGTATCATAATGAAGAAAGAGAGCGTTGAGTATCATATCATGATACTGTATCATAATAAATGATATACAAATATGTGTCATGCATGGCAATACATAAAGTACCACATAATACTAATATATGATACTATGCATTAGGGAGGTAGTATCATATGCATGATACTAGTATACGATACTCGCCATTACAATCAGCCATCGTTGTTGTGTGGGTGACAAGCGGATTTCTTTGCCACTTCGTTAGCTCAAACATCAGTTCTCTTACTACCATGCTTGACTTCATTTACATACTTCTTGTGGTAGGTATCGAACTCATGTATTGGCTTTTACCATTTTCTTGATACAAATCACAGAAATGGATGTCTAATGCTATGAATTACATCACAAACTTGTGCTACTTTATTAAGCTCTAGTGCGATTTTCGGTTGGCATAAGGTGGTGTTTGGTTCTCTAGTCCTAGGATTTTTTCTAGTCCCAACTAAAAAAGTCCCTAGTCTGTAAAAAGTCCCTCTCTGTTTGTTTCCAGAGACTAAAAAATCCCTAGTCCCTTCCTAGAGGTTATTAAATGACCATGTTGCCCCTAGTATATAAAAATAACAATCAAACAATACCATGGGGTGGCGAGCCAATGGGTGCATGGAGGGGCATTGTTGGAAAAGTCCCAAAAAGACTCTCCTTGAGAGTCTTCTTCATCTAGTCTCAAATGCCTAGTTTAGTTCCTAAAAAGTCCCTCCCATTTGGTAAAAAAGTCTCTAGGAGGAATTTTTTTTAGTCCCTACACAAAAAAGTCCCTGAAAACAAACACCCCCTAAATATACTCCCTCCGTCCCAAATTAAGTGACTCAACTTTGTACTAAAGCTAGTACAAAGTTAAGTCACTTATTTTGGGACGAAGGGAGTAATTGATTGAACACGTATACATGTACAGAAGTCATAGTGAAAAGAGCAATCAGTGATACAAATGCATTTTGTTAGTATTTTTTTTCGAAATATGTATCTGGCAACCATGTGGCAGATTGCAAAATGATCTACCGCATCCAGTGCCGTCAGATCTGGCAATCGCTCGATCCGCATCTGCTCCGTCCGCAACTCCTATGCCCGAGCGTCCAGTCATGGCGCCGCGAGCACGCATTGACCGGCCATCAGCAGCTTCGATCGAACCACCTGTTCCCTTGCACCCCTCGAGCACCAGCGTCTCCTCAAGTCGCCGCCATAGCCTGCTGCTCCGGCGAGCAGCTCCTTCCACGGCCAACACTCGTCGGTGCAGGAGCTCCATCACCATCTCCATGGGATTCCTGCCTCCCCTGCAGCCCATCGACGACCACGTCCTCCACACATCTCGGCCATAGCAGCCGCTGCTGCCCGCTGTTCTGCTGGCCACAGCCATAGGCTCCGGCCAGCATCGATCTCCTTCATCTTTGAACAATAAGTTGCGTGCTCAACTAAAATGGATTCGCAATGAAGAGATCTATGAATTTCATGTTGAAGTCCACACGATTCGTAGCCTAAATCAACAAGTATGATGGATAATTGGGAGTTCTTAGTCTCTGTGTTTTCAGTTTTCAGTTTTTAGATACAGGTTTCGTTGATTAGAGATGGAAGACAACTCTCGGTGGGCTTTAGAGAGAGAAAAGAGTTGGGCTGGGCCCAATGCTGGGTAGAGACCTAGTTAGGAAAAGTTAATGTTGGCTAAAGAAAACATGTTTTGTGGGTCTTTTAGCTTCACTGGTGCATCATTTGTACTACATTTTAAGAACTAATATCATGCTAACTTTTGACCCAAGAAAGATTGATGTAGAAAAATACCCTTGATAACTTCTACGTAAATATCATGATAATTTATATACAATTAATTTGATAATTTACGTACAAACACCACAATAAACTTGACATAGAAAATTATTACTGAAAACAAACCCCGATAACTGTATGCAAATAGCACGGTAATAATACGCACTGTAGACATGATAACTTGCGCAAAAACACCGCGGTAATTTTGAACCAGTGAAAAAAGTTATTAGAAACATACCCCGCAGACCTGATAATTTTACCCACAAACATCGCGGTAATTTTGACCCGAGGAAAAAAGTGGTTGAAAAACATAACCACGTTAACTTATATGTAAATAATATGATAATTTACGCTCCGTGGACTAGATAACATACATACAAACACCACAATAACTTTGACCCCAAGGGGTGTATTACAAATGTGCCACCGGCAATCTCTATGTAAATAACGTGGTAATATAAGCACCGCTTAACAACTGATAACTTACATACAGAACATGATGATAACTTCCTGACCCCGAAAACTTTTTGTTGACAAACATATGCTCGCTAATTTATGTGTAAATAGTACGGTAATATATGTGTCACATACCCGATAATTTACGTACAGAACACCGCGGTTCCATTGACCAAACATGAAAAAGTTGTTTAATAACACACCCTTGGTAACTTATGTGAAAATAGCATGATAATATACAAATAAGCACCGCGGTAACATTTTTTTAGAAGGGCAAAAGTTGTTGAAAAACGTACACTCGATAACCTGTGTGTAAGTGCCATGATAATATATGAAGTGCAGATCTGATAACTTGGGTATAAACACCACGGTAACATTAACCAAAAGGGGAAAGGTGGTTGAAAAACATACCCTTAGTAAATTATGTGCAAATAACATGTTAATACACAAACCGAAGAACTGATAACTTATGTACAATGACCGTGGGTACTTTTTTTCGGGGAAACACCGTGTTAATTTTCAACCTATGAGAAAAGAATTATTGGAGAATTTACCCTAGTAACTTATGTGAAAATTGCATGATAATAGACGAAGTGAAACTTGATAACTGTATAAACATCCGGTAATTTGAAACATGGGATGTAGTATGTCAAAATTTCATGTTTTTTTGTCCTTTTTTTGTATGCTATCAGGCTTCCTCTCAAAACCATAACCTACACTCAAAACGCATGGTAACTTTCACGAAGGGGAAGGGGGTTGATCAAACATACCCCCCCCCCCCCCCCCACCCATACACGATCTCAAAAACACCGTCCCCCCGCGCACTTTAAATTCTATGCAAAATTACGATGTTGCACATGTTAAAGTTATTGTGATTTTCACGTTGTAGTTACCGGCCTTCTCATGATATAGTTACCAGCTTTACCATGTCATTTTTTTAACCAGGGGTGTTACTGTTTGAAGTTATCAGCATGCACATGTCATAGTTATCATGCTGCTCGGCCAAAGTTATCAAGCCTAAAATTAAGCTTTTCATTGATGATAGAAATAAGAAGGGTTCAAAATCCGTTGTTTGCATACTATGGACAACAAGTTAAGATGGGTGAGTTGGTTATAAGGCATAGCAGGTAGCGGAACGAGGCCCTCATGTGCCAGTTATCTAACGAGCGGACCGGGTTGGTAATTTTGCTAACTGGCACACATGTGCCAGTTATCGCTGTCCTATTTTTTCCCCTCTGAATTTACTATGAAATATGATGACCATCAATCTTCCACACCTCCAATGGTGTGACGAAAACTCTACCGGATTCAAATGCACGAACAACCCTTCATTTCACGGAGTACGTGTACATATGGCTTGTGTAATTACTGCTGAGGTTCGTTGACCAGTGTAAACTTCTTCGGCTTCCGAAGTTACTACTACTACCTCGTACTCCAAGCTATAGCTAGTTTCCAGCCTACGGCCCTTTCGCCTTCCTCCACTACGCGTTTAAATAGAACCTGCAATTCCCAAGCGTCACACTATTCCTTTTCCTCTGCCACTTTTGTCGCGTGGAGATGGCAGCAAGCACGAAGGGCGACGGGCCGGCGATCGGCATCGACCTCGGGACGACCTACTCCTGCGTGGCCGTGTGGCGGCCGGGGCACGAACGCGTGGAGGTCATCGCCAACGACCAGGGCAACCTCACCACGCCTTCCTGCGTCGCCTTCACCGACACCTGGCGTCTCATCGGCGACGCGGCCATGAACCAGACCGCCATGAACCCCGTCAACACCGTCTTCGGTGAGAAGAGAACTACCAACCGACTGCCACCTACGATTTTTCCCTTTTTCTAGTGGTAGCTGTTCTGTTCTTTAATTAAGTTTCTCAGGTTCGTGGGTTTGTGTGACGGCGTTTTGTGCGTGTGTTACATATATTTATTTATTAATTATTGAGATGATGGAGATGCATGGCCAAATCTCCTTAGATCCCAGACATATCTTATATCCTCAGTTGCCAAATGCTTACTCAGCTAGCTACTCGATTCCAGCACCTTTTCTTCCGGGCTTATTCATATTGATCTGTCCCATTTATTATTTAGTCACCCTAAGAACCCTAGATAATGCTACCACGTTGTAAAACCTTCCAACTCACAAGCACTAAGAACCTCTTTAAGTAGCAGGATACTAAAAATGTAGCTTCAATTCACAACTCCATTCAACCCTATGCGATTAAACTTGCACAAAATGTTGTTTGATTACAGCATAGAAAAACACAAAAAACAATAAGTTTTAAGTCAGTGGAAAACTTTTGGTGAAATATACTGCAAACTAATATTTAATAAAAACAACCTGCATGATGCATTTTTAAAATCACAAACCACATAATAAGTAATAGGAATCCAAAGTTCATATGCAAAATCTGGCAACCAATGTGGTCCTGAGAGCATTTGTATGGAGGATATGGGAGCTTAATGTGTAGATATTTATATATGTTTGACATGCTGGAAATTCCCTAGTTAAGGAAAACAATTTTGAAACTTAAACAAATAGTTTTTGGCTGAAATAAACAGAAAATTCTTTTTCTTACTGAAATTGATTTCTTTTAATAATTACCATGAATTTTGTCCAACCGAATTAATTTTGGTGAATATGCACATGCTAACAACACTATATTTTTGGTTAGGTGATGTCTATAGAAGGCTCTCGCAAGTTAGCAAAGGTCCATAGGAATTTCTATAATATCAATATTTCACTATAATTGTGAAACATTTATATCACAAAAAATGTTATGTACCTACAACATTTTCATTATAATTACCCCAAGAAAAACATTTCAATATAATTATTTATACATCTAAAACTGGGAAATGTTTTCATTCCATAAATGTTTTCATTCCATAAACTGGATGTAGCAACTTATATCTCTACTTATTTATTTATTGTGAGGGAAACCTATTTTTTCTGCAATAACTGAAAATTTCTAATTACATAGTTCTAAATTATAAAAGTTAGACAATATAATTAGTTAAGCATATACCCATGGAAGCTCATACATTTCTGACATGCAAAAAATTGAGAGCTTATTTTTTATAGGCATCCAGGAAAATGGATTTTAGTGCACAAATTATACATCCAAGAAGAAATTTTCCACAGTTACTTATTTAATTAGTGATCAACCATGTCACAAGACAATAGGCATTAAATTTGCATTTGTGATGTGGACCTATTTGTGGAAATGCTTTGCGAACCTGGTATATTTGTCATATTACTGGTTTGTACTTTGTAGCAGTCAGGTGGTCAATAATGTATGTGCTCTGTGATGTAGCTGGTGCTTAAATTTGCAATCAAGTGAAGTTAGTCTCTTGGTCTCTAGTTTTCTTGATGTACCTCTAGCTTTGAGAAATGTACTATACTGAAACTACTGCATCATTTATTCTTCTTCAGACGCTAAACGACTGATTGGTCGACGATTCAGCGAAGTGTCTGTGCAAGGAGATATGAAGTTGTGGCCTTTCAAAGTCATTTCTGGTACTAGTGATCGACCGATGATTGTGGTGAAATACAGGGGTGAGGAGAGGCAGTTCACAGCCGAAGAAATATCGTCCATGGTGCTTGTCAAGATGAGGGACACAGCCGAGGCCTACCTCGGCACCGCGGTGAAAGATGCTGTCATCACCGTCCCAGTCTACTTCAACGACTCGCAGCGCCAGGCCACCCTCGGTGCTGGTCTCATCGCTGGCCTCAACGTCACACGCATCATCAACGAGCCCTCGGCCGCCGCCATCGCCTACGGTCTTGACAACACGTCCGTTAGTGGTGATGCGAAGACGGTGCTCATATTTGATTTTGGTGGTGGTACTCTGGATATCTCTGTCATAAACATTGACAAAGGCACATTCACGGTCAAGGCCACGTCCGGTGACACCCACCTTGGAGGGGAGGACCTCAACAACAGAATGGTGGAACACTTCGTGCAGGAATTCTTGAAGAAACACAAGAGTGACATCGGTGGCAGCCCGAAGGCGCTGATGCGCCTTACGACGGCATGCGAGCGGGCCAAGAGGATGCTGTCTTCCATGGCGCAGGCCAAGTTCGAGATCGACTCGCTCCATGATGGCCTTGACTTCCATGGATCCATCACTCGCGCCCGGTTCGAGGAGCTCAACATGGATCTCTTCCGCAAGTGCATTGAGCATGTGGAGAAGTGCCTTGATGACGCCAAGATGGACAAGTCACAGATCCACGATGTTGTGCTCGTTGGCGGCTCCACCAAGATCCCAAAGGTGCAGCAGATGCTGCAGGAATTCTTTGACGGGAAGAAGCTCTGCAACAGAATCAATCCTGACGAGGCTGTCGCCTATGGTGCTGCTATTCAAGCCGCCATCCTCAGCGGCGAGCACAGCCAGAAGGTGAAGAACTTTCGCCTGCTTGACGTCACGCCGCTATCGCTCGGGATAGAGGTAGTAGGCGATATCATGTCCGTGGTGATACCCAGGAACACTACCATCCCCGTTAGAATGGAGAAGGGTTACACGACCAGCGTTGACAACCAGACCGCCGTGCGCTTCTCGGTGTATGAGGGTGAAGGAGGGTTGACCAAGGATAACAATCTGCTCGGCATGTTTGACCTCACTGGTGTCCCTCCAGCACCGAGGGGCGTGCCATCATTCAATGTGACATTCGAAATCGAAGCAAACGGCGTTCTGAAGGTGGTGGCGGAGGACATTGCGAATGGAAACAAGAACAGCATCACCATCACCAACGGCACGGGTGGCCTGACCACGGAGGAGATTGAACGCATGGTGCGTGATGCCAACAAGTACAAATCCGAGGACAAGATGGAAATGGAGAAAGCGAAGAAGAAACGCGGATAGCCAACTACTCTGATACTTCTGGCATTGCCCATATGCGTGGCCCTCGTTTGTGTTTCGGTTTTTTCTGAGCCGTGTTCATCTGGTGACCGTGATTAATCGTCGATATCAATCTGGTGTCTGTTACTATCTGTTTGAAACTTTTGAGTCAACAAGAAAGTAGTGTATCTGAAATGCTCATAACATGGTTCGGTGTAAGCATATCGCAAACTGAACGTCATCGTAAGAAACAATTATTTACATATGCAGTGGTCTGTCTGATTTGCAGCAACTGTACACATTCATACCTTTATATCTATCTATATCAAATAATAAATGACGGAAGATTTCATCGTTCTCTATAAATCATACCTTTATATCCGTTAATCTCGTGTTGCCTACAGAGATGGACGGTTGAGATTTTAAAGAGGGAAAGTGTTTTTTTTAGTAAAAACAGGATTCGCTTCTCAGAATCACACACCAAGGCCGGTCCCATGGGGACACACGGGCCGATTCATCCAGGTACCAGTCACGCAAAAATTGAAGCCCAAACAGAGCAGAACAGCACCCTACAGCCCATCCATCGTCTGTCCACGTCTCCACACCACCCGGCACACAACATTGTCTCAAAAAAAAAAACCCGGCACACAACAGAGAGAACCAGCCCTAAAAAAAGAAAAAACAATGGAGATAACCACGTTAGGTCGCACACTCGCTCTCCCTCCCCCGATTCCCAAACATAGATGACACCATGAAGGCCGCCGGCGCCACGGCCACGCAGCGCTAGCAGCTTACTGGCGGCGGCCGCAAGCGATTCACCGTCCCAGATCCAAGTCCGGTGTGCGGAGGCCAGCCGCCTTCTCCCTCCTGCCTTCCAGGACCCAGGCCCCTTGCTCCCTGCGGCCCTCCCGCAAGTCCCGGCCACCGGCCACCGTCGACCGTCAAGCACGCAGTCCCTACATTCCGGCGACCGGCTTCCTTTGTTCCACTGCTCCGGCTCACCGGCGAGCGAGAGGCCGACCGAACTAGGATGCAACGGCGGACTCCTGTTCAATCGCCTCCTGCGGGCGTACGCTCGTGTTGGATGAAGTTGCCTAGCAACCCTCGAGAGCTGCTGCAGCGCCTGCTGTTGCTGTCCACGCGGAACACTCCTCTTTGCGCATGCGGCGTTGCCTCGGCAACATGATAGAGAGCAGGGCAATGACCGCGGAACCGAGAGCGGCGAGGGAAATCCCGGTGGCGGTGGTGATCGGCGACCGGCAATGACGAGCCACAGCGGTGAGTAGGCGTTGGAGGACCGCGGACAGGGCGAGGTACAATGTGTGTGCAGGAGGTTGGAGACAGGATGTGGCAGTTTTTTTAGCCGAAGGTGTGGAAGATTGGGGACGGGTGGGATCCATTCTTCTTTTCCTGGCAATCCAGTTCAAGACGCTGCAGCAGCTCCCTAAACAGTGCCCGGCGGCAGCGGCGTCGCAGGGACCAGGGGTGGTTTGGTTCCTGGGTGCAGCGCCTTGTGCAATGTAGGTGACGGCAGCGTGCATCGAGGACGATGCTGGAGGCCAGCTAGCGCCAGGACATGCACTAATTATATAGGTTAATATATTAAAATTAAAAACAATTTGCAAGCTGCTAACGTAGTACTAGGTGGCACAATGTCACATCCACTCACATTTTCTTCTTTCGATTCACCCAACAGAAACAAACCGCGTGAGCTCTCGTGTGAGGGTGTAGGTGTTCAACTATATCATTATCTGAGTGTGACGACAATGTGGATGATGGGCTACTAGAACGCGGGCGGCGCTTGATGCATGTATCTTAGAATATGGCCACCGTGTCAATTTTCATCCCATTACAATGCACGTGCATTTGTGATTCTTCATACGTCATCACTTGATATCCGTTAATTTTATGTTGATTATAGAAAATTGACGGCTGAGATTTAAAATGATCTGACCCAAACTTTAACTGCGTGGGCGCACGGGTTGGCAAGAAAACAATTGTATGTTGCTCCCCCAACTCCTCCCACGGCCTTCTCAATACGGAAAAAACTCCTCCCAAGACACGGCAAGAAAAATAGAACAAAACCTCAACAAACGCAAGGAAAAAATATGAAAAGGAAAGCTCTACCCACATGGCTAATAAAAACGGAGCCTGCAAGCCCGTTCATGAGGCAAGAAAAAATCACCGCTAGCTGAACGGGTGTGCACCCACGCGCGACGGGAACGCCGTGGCTAGGTGCACGACGAGGTGAAAGGCCGGCGAGGTTGTGCCCAGAGCCAGCGCCGGCGATGCATCGCGACCCTTTGAGCACTTGAACAATGTTTTAAATAGCGGACTATGCCAAATAGCGGAGGACCTTAAAATCAGCCATAGTGAAGCTATAACGGGCTATTTGTACCCTGCTAAAAAGGCTATAGCGGGCTATCGCAAACTATACCTTGAATCCCGACCAAGGAAAGCCGGCGCGGCATGAGTTGGGTTCATCGGACCGCCACCGCTAGCCACTGTTTTGGATCCAACTTGTATGTATACGATGAATAATGGAATTCCAATTGCTAAATTTAAACTAAGGTTTTACAATAAATTGTGGTCTCTAAGCTCGTCTCATGTAATTCAACAACTAAATGTATTATACTAGCATGTCTAATTCATAATTGCAACCAACAAGTTGTATTTGATTTGAATTAACAAGGTCGACTATACAGTATTTGTATTAATTAAAGTTATTATGTTCTGAGTGGCTTTATTTGAACATTGTGATTTTGTTATCCCTTATTCTGTTGCAATGCACAGGCCTTTTGCTAGTAAAACAAACTGGGGTAGTGCAGAGTTGTAACAATTTACTGACGCATCTTGATACTAAACTTGTTTCATACTTTCAATAAGAGGCAAGTTAGGGGCACCTTTCTCTAAGTTGTGTTCTCAAGTTGGACTACCGCTTTCTTCAAAAAAAAATTTGGACTACCGCATCTGCGTGTGCTAAGCAGCTAGGGCATCTTCAACGCCGACCCGCAAACCTCCCGCAATGCGTCCGAACTGCGAAAGCCATCCAACGTGGGCTTGTATCGTGTGCGGCGCGATCTGGACGAGATTTCTCCCGCCAATGGAGACAAACGTGTGTTTGTCTATTGGGGGGGGGAGTGTTGGGGAACGTAGCAGAAATTCAAAATTTTCCTACGTGTCACCAAGATCTATCTATGGAGAGACTAGCAACGAGGGGAAGGAGAGTGCATCTACATACCCTTGTAGATCGCTAAGCGGAAGCGTTCAAGTGAACGGGGTTGATGGAGTCGTACTCGTCGTGATTCAAATCACCGATGACCAAGTGCCGAACGCACGGCACCTCCGCGTTCAACACACGTACAGCCCGGTGACGTCTCCCACGCCTTGATCCAGCAAGGAGAGAGGGAGAGGTTGAGGAAGACTCCATCCAGCAGCAGCACAACGGCGTAGTGGTGGTGGAGGAGCGTGGCTATCCTGCAGGGCTTCGCCAAGCACCGCGAGATATGAGGAGAAAGAGAGGTAGGGCTGCGCCAGGGAGAGGTCAAGAACTCATGTGT
>NW_024117787.1:0-19298 GCF_003073215.2 Triticum urartu | reverse complement strand
TCCTAGGTGGTACTTGCTTTGCAAACTACCACACTGGACATAAATACGAATGTTGAAGCTCGGCTCAAAATAATGAATGGATTGAGATGGCATTTGGTGGAGGATGTTTATTTAGGCATAGGAAAGCACTATAGAAAATGGATACTATTTGGACATGCCAAAGTGGTACTTCCTTCACAAACTATTGTTCTGAACAGAATAGGAAAATGAATATTTTTGAATTATTTTTGAACTAGGCAAGGAAGGTTTTTACATATTTGACGAAGATATGACCCAAAAAAAATTATGAGATTTTTTTAGGAATTTTGAGAATGACAGAAATATAGGTTGCTTCACAACCTGGGGCAAAAACTGCCACATGGACATGACACATAGGCAAAACTGATGAGGTGGCGCCTAGTCATAGCAACCCACCATAATTTACAAGGCTATGACCATCTATATTGGTCGTTAACAACTAGAAATAAGGCAACGGACTAGCGCTATTTGCTTTATGACCATTTCATGTAAGGAAATTACGACCTTTCTGATCAAAATGGTCGCAATGGTTTAGGGTTTGGAGCCCCCCAAACAGCTTTTGACCAATTGGTCTGAAATGGTCATAGATCTATGACCATTTCTTCCAGGGTCACTGACAGAAGGTCACTAGTTGACATATTTATTGTAGTGTGTAAAAAAATATTTCTGTAATTCAAAAATAGTTCATACCACTCAAAAAAATTAAGTTATATTTTTAAAGAATCACGTGATTCAAAGGAATGTTTTTTGACATTAAAATATGCAATGCGTAAAAATGTTTACATGTTATAAGTAGTTACATCACTGCAATCTTCATCATTGCTCCGAGCGATTTTCAATTTCAATTCGGGTTCTGTGTTATACACATAACGGTGGCTCGGTAAGTTAGAAATATTCTAAGCAGGTTCTGGGGCGAATTCTCCATCAAATGAAGTACATCACCGCTTAAGAAGCGACAAAGGACTGTGTTTGGATCAAAGATTACCTTTCGGAATTTAGTATGGTTTCAAGATGGTACCGCTTATGCCGCACAGTGTGAGAAAGCAAAGGTCATACCAGTGATTCAAACAAATACAAAAGCCAATTCAACACAATTTTGAATGTTGTGAATGTGTTGGACAGACCCAACTAAATTATATACTAATGTTTCATTTTTATAAGAGAAATTTCAAAATTTTATTGTGATAATGTATAGCTTCATTTTGCACTCACAATATTACTCAAGGCACTGAGATTGAATGAACTTTAATCGTAGCGCCGTTTTAAAAATTAAGCTACATCTACTTGCTGCTGAACTCCTAAACAATATTAACTGAATATATTTGGGTAGATAAATTCCAGAGATTGAAAAATTTCTATTTCCTATAATATGTTATCTTACTGGTAAATTTAATAGCTGATGCGATCTATTACTAGCTTCTCCAAATGAGTGGAAGATTTTGGTCAAGATAAGTAAATGAAGACTCCACTGTTAACAGTATTATAATTGCTTACTATTTGATTATTTTCTGAGCGGGAAAAGTTCACACAATCTGAATATGGAGAGACATAACTTTGTTTTTCTTGTTTTATTGTAGAAAATGGATCAATCACCTCACGTGTAGTGTAGTTCTGCACAATATTATTTTACCAAGAAGGCGTAGAGATATTTTTGCCCTATTGCAATGCACGGGTAAATTTACTAGTTAATGTAAACTGTATTTGCCTATTTATATTGAATTTTTTTACTTAAAAACCTATTTTGCCACTAAATTTATGTCAATTTGTCTTGACACGTCACTTGGTAATATATTAAATAGTAAACTTTAGGTATAACTAGCAGAACTAAAAATATAATTAAACTCTTATGTAATTAACTTACATACTCTTTATGTTGCCACTGTATTTATCCATAGAAAATATCCTTTGTCTAAATTGTTGTTCTATTTTATCACAAATTTTTATTTAATGATATAGTTTGAATGGTTTCAGGAAAAAAATCTATTACAATATATTTTGCCATATATTTAATCAAACGAAAGTATCTCAATTCTTCACAAATAAGTTATTTCTCTTGATGTATTACATTGAATTTGTATCTATCCTTGTATATTGTTAAATATCTACAGAAATTGGTAGAATCTTCTGAAGCGTATAAATTTTATAGGCTGTCTTTCATTTTCTTTCTGGCATATAACTAATATTTTGTTGGCAAAAGCAACTAACTAGGGAGTGCGGATTTTCAGAGGCCGAGCCACAGGCAGGCCGGTATCGTGGACGTTGGTTTGGGCCTTGGGATATGCACCCCCGTCAGTGTGTGGCAGGCCTATTGAGTGAAATACAGCCCACGATACGGCTAGCGGATTCTAGGCGTATTGTGTACGGCCCATCGAAACTAACTATGCCCCCGTGTCATTTGCTTGGACCAAGGTCAGGGCCCATGACCAGTCGTTCGAAACAGCACATGTGCGAGAATCTTCTCCAACACACCCTCTCGCACGCCTGGGCTGCGTTGGATAAACGAGAGCCACACAGCGGGTCGTCTCTCCCGTTCCAATCTGCATCGGTTCGTCGAGCAGCGACGGCGGTGTTGTTCTCTCGCCGGCCGGATGTCTACCAATGGCGTCAAGATTAACGGGTACGTTTTGTTCCCCCCTCCGGCGAACAGCCATTGGTAGAAACTGGCACTGATTTTAGGTATTCCTAACTGATTTGCGGCTCCGTCGATTCACAGGATGTGTGCTGCGCCCGGGGCGATGAGCAGTTCTTTCTTCCCAGTGGAGTCACAGGATTCCATGAGCGTCCCAAACGGCGCTGTCTGTGGCGCCGGCTGTGCGCGGCCGCCTGTGGATGCAGGGGTGGGCGAGGTGTGCTCTGAAGCCACCAGCGGCTGGATGCGCAGGTCAGTCAAAATCAATCGCCTCTGTTTCTTTTTTGTCTGTTGTTCTGCAATCTTAAATCTGGACCATTTCTATGTTATTAGGCATAGAAACGTGCTGATTGGTGTATGCGTGGTATATGTTGTTGTTTGGGTTCACTAACGAGGCACATTATATTCGGATGTAGCGGCGAAGCAGTTTATTTCCATATTTGTTAGGTTCCCAGGCACTTAAAATTTTGGCAGTGAGCTATGGGGTTTACTGTTGCTGAAGTTCATGAAGCATTAGAATTTGATTCAGGCTGTCCTGGACGGGTTGTTTAGTTTGAGAGAGTCTGTACTGCTGATGTGTTCTCAATGCATTTTTTCTTGGTTGGATTGCATAGTTGATTATATTTATGTGGATGCCAGTTGATTAGTCTACATGATGCCGGGAGTTGTTTTTGTTGATTTTTGAGAAACTGTGAACTGCCCGTGCCGGATATGATACGCACGTTTGTTAATGTGTGTCGTGTCCCGCCGGCTCTTCGTGTGACTATTAGTGTACTTTCAAAAATAACAAGGTACTCATTAATTGTTTCGTTTGTGTCATCTCATCCTAAGATGCTTATGCAGGGTCAGGGTTGGAAAAGCTCCCGAGGAGAGGGAGATGAATCCGAACAGGATCTCAGCTCTGGAATTGTCTGTCCGTGCTTATGCAGAGAAGAGGGATGGAATGGTTGTGTACCCAAGTACCGGGACAAGTTTTGACTCGTTGGATGAAGCTTATGAATTCTATAATCTGTATTCGTGGGAGTGCGGGTTTGGTGTTAGACTTGCCAAGAGCAGATTGAATGTTGAAAGGAAGAGATGCATGCAAGAGATTGTGTGCGCTTGTGCGGTATGTTAATTGAACAATTGGCAAATTTATTCGCATCCTAAGCTGTCTGATTGTTCTGTCATTGTGGATCCTGTGCGACTGACGGCATTTCTTCTTGTCGTTTTATCTTTGCAGGGGAAACCGTTGAGGGAAAACAGCCGCTCGACCAGGTGTGGATGCAATGCCATGATTAGGCTGCTGCGGTCAAACGACAAGGGCTGGTATATAGCAGAACACAAGGATGATCATAACCACCCGTTGACGTTGACCTGTGGCCAGAAAATGCATTGGAAGTCGCATAAGCATATAGACAGATACACAAAAGATCTAGTCAAACAGCTGAGAGACAACAATGTGGGGCTGGGGAAAGTGTTCAGCATTGTTGGAAGTTTTTTCAGGACAGTGGATAAAGTACCATTTACCAAGAGGTCTTTGAAGACTCTTTGCCGAAAGTTGAATAGAGAACAGTCTGACATGGATGCAGTCAAGACGATGGCGATTCTAGCTGAAATGTAAGGTAACGATCCTGACTTCAATTACACGGTGCAAGTGGATGGGGAGAGCAGGGTAAAGACACTAATGTGGGTAACAAGCAGAGGTTTTGACCAGTACAGGTGTTTTGGAGATGCAATCACATTTGATACAACTTACCGTACTAATCTTTATGACATGCTGTTTGGGTTGTTTGTTGGTGTAAACAACCACTTCCAAAGCATAATTTTTGGTGGTGCCATGATGAGGGATGAGAAGGAGGACACGTTCAAGTGGATTTTTAAAGAGTTCATCCATATGGTGGGCGGGAAACACCCACAGACAATCCTAACTGGTTAGTATCCCTCTCGAGCTCTTTTTTTTCCACTGGATACATGCAGCTGTTTTTGTTGTATAGATAGAAGAGTTCTAACCAACTGATTGTGGGTTCGACTGTAACAATGCAGATCAAGCACGTGCGATGGAGCTGGCTATCGAGGCTGAACTACCAAACACAGTACACCGTTGGTGCAAGTGGCATGTTCTGAAGAAAGCAAAGGAGTCGATGGGTGTGTTGTGGAGCAAGAACAGTGACTTCAAGATGGAGTTCCACAAGCTAGTCCATCACATGATCACAGAGGAAGAATTTGAAGCTGGTTGGCAGCAGATGCTGGAAAGGTACTCCCTGAAGAAGCATCCATTCTTGACGCAGATATATGAGGTGCGCCATAAGTGGGCAAAGCCATATTTTAGAGGAGTGTTTTGTGCGAAAATGACTAGCACACAGCGGAGTGAGAGTGCAAATCACATGTTGAAAGGTTACGTGCCGCCATGGTGTCCTATGCACCTATTTTTGAAACAATTTGAGAAACTCCAGTTTAACAGGGAGTCGGAGCAGAGCTTCCAGGAGAAGAGAACACTGCTGGTAATTGTTCCATTTGCAAATGCTACAGATTTTGTGCATGTTCTGGCTCATGATAAAGATTTTGCCAATTACTTATATGTGGTGTGTTTGTTTTGCAGATTGGTGTGTCGCTTAAAAATAACCTGCCATTAGAGAGGCATGCTAGCAAGGTGTACACGAGAGCTATGTTTGAGAAGTTCGGTGAAGAGTTGTATAAGTGTGGTGCACATGTATTGGATGAGATTGTACCAAGAAAGGTTTACAGATCAACACATGTAGATGCAGCAGCAAGAGAGAAATGGAGTAAGGTTGAGTTCACAATCGAAGTGGATGATGAAGAGAGTTTTTTCAGTTGTGAGTGCGGCATGTTTGAACACGCTGGGTTGGTTTGTTGCCATGCATTGCAGGTCAACATTTTCACCTGATTCGTACTCGGTTTGTTCACGATGAACAGATGATAGGGGAATGAAAATAATTTGTTGTTTGCTATGCAGGTTATGGTCCACTTCCTCCTGTCGAAGATACCAGAGAAGCATATAATGAAACGCTGGACAAGAGATGCAAATGATGTTCTCCCTGCACATTTGGTCCGATACCAGAAAGACAGAGGGCCTCCTTCCAGTGATACATTCAGACATCACACAATGTACACGAAGGCACTAGAGTGTGTGCTGCTTGGCGATAGCAATGTTAAGTGTTATGATGTTTTTATGACCATGATGAAGGAGCAAAAAGCCACTCTGTTACCATTGAGCGCCGAAAAGGACGGGATGGGGCTAGCAGAAAGGGAGCACCAAAATCAGGTTTTAGTTGAGGAGCACCCAGGGGAGCTTCAGGTAGAAGGTGGCAGCACAAGGCCTGCTTGTGATGGTGAAACAAGTTGTTCAGGGATCATTGGGTAGCAGAATAAACGCCCGAGAGGGAGACCGGCAACTAGCCGAGACAAAGCTCCGTATGAGGAACAGTTGAAGAGATCAAGGTTGTGTACTATCTGCAGGGGCAAGGGCACAAGTGCACCACTTGCCCTGAGAGAGGCGACGTGCCGAAAATGCCAAGGAAATCGCCGAAGTGTACAAATTGTGGTGTGCTTGGGCATCGTCGCAATGCTTGTGGCACGAAGAAGTCTGGACCTTTTGAACCCAAGTTTCTCTGAGGAACTTAATATGTTGGCTGTGTGGAAACTGTTTTCATTATCAGGGATGACTTATTATAAATTTGTGATGGGATCGTTTACATCCTGTTGACAATTTAGAATTTGTTTTAATGCTTCAAAGGTTTGTTTCATTCGAGGCACTGATTTTTTTCGTGTTTGTGTTGGTTTCATCTGAGACAGTGTTTTGTTTGCATGGGTGTGCTGGGGACTGTGTTGGAACGTTCACCAGGATGATGTTTAGATGAGCTTGCATTTTCGTTGGCTTCGATTGTGACCGTTGCATCAAATGTGTGTCAAACGGTCCAGCCTGGCCTAAAAAAGCAAATCCAAGAACTCTGATCTCGCAAATCTATGGCTCTCATGTGTACATGACGATGAATCCTGACAGGTAGGCAAAGGGACGTGCGACGGTGAACGACGAGTTGACAGGGCCACGATCATAGCTTTGACTAGGCCCATTCACTACCTCACGGGTGAGCACACCTGGTCTGACGGAGACAGATGTGCCTGGCGAATGGTACATGCATTGAATGGCCGCGCCCTCTCTCGATTGGTGAATTGGTAACTACAAGAACAGGTATGGCATGAGATGAAATTTGGTTGGCCGTGGCATCAGGCTATGTTTTCCGTTAGAAAAAAGAAAATCGCCAGAGATGGATATTTGCTCCGCACGCGATTATTTGTTTTATGCGGAAAAATAGATAAAAAAAGTTGACCAATTTTTTTTGGGGTGAGTCACTGATTGTTGTGTTGTGCCTGTGCCTTGCTCGGCTAGATGGCCTGTTCTCATGGATGGCATGGGGGCGTTGGGGGAGGGGAGCGTTGCCCATGCTTAGGCGATGCATGCCATTGGCTGTGCGAGTTGACAGGTGATGGAAACACTGCTCCCAAAAACTTTTAACGGTGGGCATGATGACGCTCCTTTTCGTGCTGCGAAAGGCCGGGCAGTTGGTGACAAGATGTGTGCACAGATACATTGTGCCGTCCATCTGTTCCCGGTATAAATGCGCACAGAGAGCCATGGGAAATAGGTGAGAGAAAGGCTAGGCGTCGCCTGTGCGCTTCCCATCCACATAATTCAAATTTCCAACCTCGGCTACCATCCCACCATGTTGGTTTGAATTTTGAATGTGCTTGCTCGGGAGGGAAAACGAAAATTTTCGCTGTCTATATATGGACGTGGCGCGGGGGAGTGGAAATAGATCCAAACAAGAGTAGAGATGGCGGCAAGCAGCACAGTTTCACCAGCTTCAGAGCTGACCGAAACATCTGGCTCCACCTTGACACTAGGCGGGGTGCAGGTTAGTAACTTCACTTGGGAGTTAACCATGTCCATCGATTCATCTACTGCGCAAAGCTTACATTTGATCATGCATGTCGCGCAGGTGGTTACTGAAGCTGTAGGGCTGGATGCTCTCGTTTTCCCTGATCCTTCATCTGTAGTTGACAGTCTGGTCGATGAGGTCTTTGCTTCTACCATAATTTCGAGTGATTTAGCATTGTTTTCACCTGACTAAAAACAAAATGTTTACATTGACACACGTAGGCTAGTGTGATGGCGCAAGGCGCGGGGGCCGAAGAAGAGGTTGTTTCCGGTGGTGCATCATTTGAAAATGTGAGTTTTGATTAGCTTTTCGTACCGGTATTGTGCAAACATGTGCATGTGTTCTAATCCATGAGGATCAAAAAAAATTGTTCGCAGGCTGATCCGGACACGGAGATCCCGCAGTGGTGGTTGGAGGAAGAGACAACGGATTTTGACCCTTGCATGGCGCATGCGGGGGCGGTGGGTGCATGCAAGCTGTTGGATGGGGATCACATGTCAGGAACGTGGGATGCTGAAGCTGGGTGTGAGGAAGATGACGCTGAGAGCCCTCCATGCAAGCATCCAAGGATATGATATTTTCAACGACATAATGTATTAGGTTGATGCATGCTAGTGTTTGAGGCCGTGTGTGTTGCTTAGAATGTCAACTAAACGTACTTCAAGGTGTTAGTGGTGTTGTTCGCCACGTGCATTTTTCAGTTTCATTCTCACTATGTGTGTGTGTTGCTAAAATGGAAAAAGTCTGGCCATTGAGTATTATTTAAATTTGCATGTGAGTTACTGGTTAAACTTGCGGGATGGAACATTTGCGTGCAAATTGTTTTGTTTATTCGTAGATGTGTATGTTACCCTGAATTAAACGAATTGAGTGGTGTTGTGCGACTTGCTAACCAAAACGAGATAAAAGAGCGAGGGAGGTGTGATGCCTATCATAGGCGTACGTGGACCATTTTATAACCACTTGTCCAGGGTGTGGAGGTGAGCACATTGTCGCCCTGTACCGGCACATGTGTATATAACGTGCTCCCTGTACCCAAGACTACAGCACAGAGACAAGGCACCACTCCATCTGGCGTTCGGACGGGAGGAGAGGAACCAAAGGTTTGTAATAGTCCTTCCATGGCTTCTCGGTTTTCTTCTTTCTTCCGCGGATCCATTCTCTCAAGTTTCTCACTTGCTCCACTTTCTTCGTTGTGTGAGATTATGCAGTTTGCTGCTGGAGATGGGGAGTCGGGCCAAGCTCTCCTCGCCTCCTGTTGTGCCAGATGGAGCTTCTTCCTCGACCATGCAGGCCGCCAAGAAGATGCCCACACTGAACACGGCGTACAATGCCGGGCTGCTCCATTCCATCGCCGGAGAATGGAATCCAAACATCAAAGGTGTGTTTTCCGGGGTAGGGATGGAAGAAATGTGCAAGATAAAGGATATGGGGAACAACAACCGTATCTTTAGCATGTCCCTCTTAGCTAGGATCGATCCCAAAACCATGAAGATGGACATGGGACATGGAAATTACATTGAGGTGAACTCTAGGGAGGTAGCAAAGTTCTTAGGGTTGAATCCATGTGGTAGGAAGATAGATATCCCGGGCGGCGCTTGCTTAGCAGACCGAGAACGGTTGCTAGAGAACTTGCATGCGATCTTAGAGACAAACATGGCTCGCACTTGTAAGATTCCTGTGGTTAGAGTTAAGAAAATCATCCAGAACGCAAGCAAGGAGGCCATGGTAGGAGCAGAGAAAGAAAAGATGATGGTGGCGTGTACAATCATAGCCGCATCCTCGTTTCTCCTACCTAGGGGAGCACACCCAAAAATTGCCAATGAACTACTGCCCGTTCTAGCTGAGCCAAATCAAATCTCCGACTATGATTTCTGCGACTACGTCGTGGAGGGTCTAAGAGAGGGTGCGGCCAAGCTGAGGGAAGATCTACGACATGAGCCAGCTCAGCTTAGTCTGCAGGGGTGCCTTGTTGTCCCACAGGTTAGCAATAATGCTTATTGGTTTACCACTTCCAAAATCATTGTGTTGTGCAATCAAGCTTCTGACTGCATTTTTTGTTTTTTGTTTTCAAATGAACGTAGATCATTTGAATGCGATTATCATGAGCACGGGATGGAGGGACGCGAGCTGCTGCCATTCCCTCGGCTAGCATCGTACTCGGATATGATGTTGAAACTGCAGATCAAAAAGCATGCAGCAAGGAATGGTGTGGATGCTGGGTTTGAGGTACATTTCTTCTTCTTTAATGCAAGTTCAATAAATACAGTATAGTTGCTAAGATCCAGTTCGATTGTTCCCTTACAGGCTGCGGATGTTCCCAGATCGTCGGCATTTAATGTTGCTTCTGCTAGCCCGGCTCAAGCCCAAGCCTGGACCACGCCGAGTCCTAGTGTGCATGACGCTACCCCTGGATTTGGTGTGGCCCATGAGCCAGCGATAAGTCAAGAGGTTAGCCATCTACACTTGTTCCCTTTGTGGTCAAACTTGCTGTTTTGTCCTCAACTATTAACTACTTGTGTTGTCTTCTTGTTGTCTCATGTTGTAGGTTCTTGACGCCATGAAGGAAGCAATGCAACATCGCCTGAAGCAACGTGAGGATGAATTCCTCAAGATGGTTGAGGAGACACAGGCCAAAGTGTTTGAAGAAATCAGGAACAAGGTGGATGCTAAACGGCACAGAGACCTCGAGGACACTCTTGGTGATTTCATGGGGCGTGTGAAGAAACAAGCTCCAATGGCGGCAGCATTTCCTAACATGAGCAAGACCTCGCATCGTCCCAGGACGATGACAGGTAATCTTCTATCTCTATGGATCCAGAAAAGTAATTACCTTTTGTGTACGTGTGCCTGCTGCCATTCCCTCGGCTAGCATCGTACTCGGATATGATGTTGAAACTGTAGATCAAAAAGCATGCAACAAGGAATGGTGTGGATGCTGGGTTTGAGGTACATTTCTTCTTCTTTAATGCAAGTTCAATAAATACAGTATAGTTGCTAAGATCCAGTTCGATTGTTCCCTTACAGGCTGCGGATGTTCCCAGATCGTCGGCATTTAATGTTGCTTCTGCTAGCCCGGCTCAAGCCCAAGCCTGGACCACGCCGAGTCCTAGTGTGCATGACGCTACCCCTGGATTTGGTGTGGCCCATGAGCTAGCGATAAGTCAAGAGGTTAGCCATCTACACTTGTTCCCTTTGTGGTCAAACTTGCTGTTTTGTCCTCAACTATTAACTACTTGTGTTGTCTTCTTGTTGTCTCATGTTGTAGGTTCTTGACGCCATGAAGGAAGCAATGCAACATTGCCTGAAGCAACGTGAGGATGAATTCCTCGAGATGGTTGAGGAGACACAGGCCAAAGTGTTTGAAGAAATCAGGAACAAGGTGGATGCTAAACGGCACAGAGACCTCGAGGACACTCTTGGTGATTTCATGGAGCGTGTGAAGAAACAAGCTCCAATGGCGGCAGCATTTCCTAACGTGAGCAAGACCTCGCATCGTCCTAGGACGATGACAGGTAATCTTCTATCTCTATGGATCCAGAAAAGTAATTACCTGTTGTGCACGTGTGCGTGGCGGAGAGCATGCATGCATGCGCGAGCGCTAGGCACCGGTTTGTTTGATCCTGCATGCATGCAATGCATGGGCCATACATGCATGCGATGCGTGGGGCATGGAAGCGTGGGCGTGTTCGGGTGTCTTGATGTGGCCCTTGATTACCATGGCCCGAACAAAGTTGATTTGGATCTCGTTTATTTCTTAGTTGTTGCCCAAGATCTGGCTGAAACTTCACGCGAAGCTGCGAGGTCTCTGATGTCAGTGGTTGTTGCTAACAAGGAGACACGTGTCCAACCAGGTGTGTACTACCACTTTAAAAGAAAAGAACCAAAAAAATTGTTCAGAAAATCGTTCGTGGGCCACCAAAAAAGCTGATCTCCGTTTTGTTGCATGTGTTTAGCAGAATCTCATGGTCTGGCTGCTGCAACCAGAGGGGTGCAAGGACCTCACCTGAATGCATGCCCTGGGGTGCTTGTGGGTTTGCTTGGCAAAGGTAATAACGGCGACTGACGATTTTGAAGTTGACTTGGTTATGTGAGGTGGTTATATGTTAGACTAATTCAAGCATGCCTTGTTTTTTTATGTAGAAACTGCTGTCCAGGAGCCTGTTGATGAACCAGAGGACAAGCCTATGATTGTGGATCGCAAAGGCAAGGGGCCGGCTATTGACGGTAAGTGACGCTATCCTTAACATGGATACAAAAATGAATCAATGATATACAGTTTGCATGTGCTCACATCATTGCCTTGCCAAACCTTGCAAAACAGTGGTCTACCGCAGGTGCAGTAGACAGACAACCATGCATGAGGTGCTTGGCGTGGCAGGTTCTTCCTCTAGAGATCATGTGCATGTCCATCATCCGGTGGTTGCGTCCGTAGACACTGATATGACTGAAGGTAATGATGTTAAATTGATGAGTTAAATGAATGTCGCTCGCAAAATTACATTGTTCTTATAATGAGAACTTGGTCATTTTTTGTTCTGTGCAGCAGTTGTGCCGGATGCTTTGCAGATGCAAAATGATGGGCTTGCAGGAATTGCCACGACCACACCAATAGGGAACAGGAGGTTGGCACTGCCTGGTAATGGGGAACAAACCAACCCGGTCCCTCTTGGTTAGTACAAAAAGACATGGTTCACTTATTCAAGCAGAATGCAAGTCAGGTAGCTAATCATGTCCCCGCTGACGTGCTTGCAGCGGTTGTTCCTGCTTTGCCACCTGCACGTGATTACGGCTACTCTCCATTTGAGCTGGATCTACAACATTTTTTCTACCCTAACCAAGTATGCCTGGATTTGTACGAGAGCGTTGAACTTCTCAGTCGGGCTTCTGAGCTCAGCAGGTGGGTTTGTTTCCAATGCTTGCACTGTGCATGTGGACAGAGCGGATTTGACTCATGCTAACAGTGGAATTAATTGTTGTCCCTAAACAGGACTTGGTTCGAGCATCACACCCCCACGGTGCTACAGATAGATGGGCATAAGATGAAGTACCAATTCAGTTTGCATGGTGAGATGATGTACAATGGCCTTGACGCCTGGGTGCGTGGTTGGAACGACAGGGAGAGGAGCATGATGCAGAGAGTTGATATCCCAAACTGGAGAGGATTGCTACCACATGATGATGTGGTAAGTTCATCATGTGCAGGAAAATGATTTTGAAAAAGGGTGTGAATGGTGATTCAAACTGATAGATCTGCGTGCGTGTATTTTGTTTGCAGCTCCGCATTGAAAATATTGATACTGACAACGCCCGTGTTGTGCTCATTGCGATGCTTTCGACGCCCAAGCTTGGTTTCCCACTCTGCATGTGTCGTCTGGTACGTTCAATACTACTAGCAGCTGCATTTCTTCTTTATGGCTGGGACACTGAAAACTACCTGCATTTGATTGCAGCTCTTGTTCCCTCTGTGGCTTGCTAACGACTGGTCCCTATACGCCTTCGACATGGAGCTGACCAGGGTCACGGTGATGGACCCATTGTACACGCAGGTGGGGTCACCAGTGTACAAGAGGAAGCACGGGGCGACCGTGCGCATGCTGCTTAAAGGGCTCAAAATCCTGGGGACCATCCTGTTTGGCGGTTGGGAGATGGATATCTCCAAATGGACTGTTCGGTACAACATTGATATGCACATAGCTTGTGGTAGGTGTGTGCAAGTATACATCATTCCGCGCTCTTATATTGCTAAGTGGGCTGCTTTAAATCTTCCTCTTATATTGTGATCTGCAGCGGTGAATCGCCTGGCTACATTGCGCACTATGCGGACAACTTCAATGCTTACGAGCTGGAGGAAGCCGTTCCTGAAGTAAGCACCAACCTACATGATCTTGGTTCCTCCATGAATTAGTACTCATAATGAAAGTAATGATCAACTTAACGTTTTGTTCATGTGTGTTGGAAAAAGGTTGGTCTTCCCCTGCGTCGGAAAAGGATGCTCTATGAGACAATTGCCTGCTCGGGTAACACTGCTCCTCACCCAGGATTCATGGAGGAAGTGGAGGTGGAGGAGTAGAACACTGGACTCCATGTTGTCGACATGTCACCCTTTTGGAGCTGCTGCGTGCAAGGACATGTTTGATTACATCCGGTGAGGATGGAAGTTGTACTTTTTTTGTAGCTGTCTTGTTGACAGTTCTGTAAGCCCATTGTGTGATGGGCTTTGCAATGTGCTATGTGTTAAACCTATGTGGTGCTTGTCTAAGTATTTTGGCATGGAACTGTACCAGCCATTGAAACCTATGACTAATCAATGTTTGTTTCTATGGATGGTGTATGCCGGAACTTATCATGGTTGAACTTGTGCTGTTTTCAAGTGTTAAGTTTACTCCCATAAAATCACTGTGGATGGCTCTGGAAGCAGCTCCCTTGGCACGTGACGGGTCTGCCATGCAGGTGAATTCAAAAACACTTGTGACCTGTGAGAGCCGTTGCCCACCACTGCTTCCGAAAGGTGACCGTTGGTGGGAGCCCTTGGCTATATATACACCACGTCGGCTAAACTACGTTGGGCTTCACTCCAGCAGCATCAAAACTTCCCAAACACATGTCGTCCTCTTTCTCTTCGAGCTCAAGGTCTGCTTGTTCATCCCAGAGGCGTTGGGCTGCCACAAGCAGGTCGCTGGTGCCGTACAGGGTAGGTCCTCTTGACTACGAACCAGCGACGCCATGCTGGTGCAAGAAGAGACCCAAGGCCGCCATGTGGATCTCCTAGAGCGATGATAACCCTGGAAGAAGATACAAGACATGCGCCAAGTCGCGGGTATGTGTTCTACTAAAACTAGTTGGCTGGTCTATGATTCCTACATTCTGAAGTTATTTTGTGGTCAAATCCCGTCAGACTGGAGGCTGTGAAATGTACGTGTGGCATGACGATCGTATTGAGGATCCGTTCCTCAAACAACTCCTCATTGATCTCCGCGACAGGGTGCGTCACTTAGAGAGGATCAACTCAGAGTTACGAGATGCAGCAAGTGTGGTGGCACAACATCGCTCTACCCAGCTAGAACTACCTCCTGCTCCTATAGACAATTTAGCTATGAATCAAGGACCTGGCTATGTCAAGGGTTTGCACTGTTCATGCTGCTGGCAGCATTTTGTTGCAAGTGCTTCTTCGGTTAGGAGCAGTGAACTTTTAACTGCATCCACAAAAAAGCTTGTGTTCTAGATGTGATAGTTGTAACCCTAGCAGTCCATCAGCTGTTGTTGAGTACTTGCCTTTGTTTTTGTCCTAGCAGTTGAACTTGTACCTCTGAATGTATGTGGTAAACTAGTGTGAACTAGTTGCATATGAAATTTGGTTTCTATCAGATGTGCTAGAAATTTGCACTCGACACACATAAGTAGTAACCGATCGTCAGGCATAGTTTTGTGCTGGGTGGCCAGTGAAATGGTTGTAATCTCTAGTTATAATACAATCTAGTTGGGAAGAAATTTCCGGTAGTTAGAACGGTATTCTAAAGAGTAGTGAATGATACATTGACCGCTTCAAGGGCGTCGTTTGCTACTGGAGTTTGGTTGCCTTGCATCCTCATTAGTTCGTAGATCATTAGGCTGCTGTGTGATGCAAGTGTGTCCTGCAGCAAAAGATGGTGCGGATTAGCAAAAAAATGCATTTTCCATGGGAGTATGATGCTAGACCGACATACTTTGTTTAGTGGTATCTGTAGCTTATCGCCATCATAATTCCATGCAAAGAAGGTGGCACACAACCCAGTCTGATCTCCGCATTTGGGTGGATTCAAAAAAGCCAAAGGGACAAGTTGAAACAATGCGAGTAATATGTGAACTAATTACAAAGGGCGAGTGGTCGATGGGCCAAAAGCATACTTCTCAATCTTTTCCCTCATTATGATCGGAAAAGTGCGCCCCCAGTGGCTTGATTCACAATGCCAAGAGCTGAAGAAATTCTAGAGGCATGTGAACAACGCGACATGGAGTTTGTTGCTAACAAATTCATGCATGCTGACTCGACGGTTGCTATAGCCAAACGGGCCAACTGCTGGGTCTAATACAATTATTCTTTTGCGCAACATATCAAAAGCATAGACAGTCCAACCATCAGGCAGTATCGTCGGGATGTACCACTGCATATGGATAGGCATCTCAGTGATTGGCATTGCAAACTTAAACAATACTTCTAATAACACGACCTACCATTCGGCACGAAGCTGGGTTGCAGGATGCTGTTCCTTCTTGGAAGCTGGCCCTGATTGATTGTACGGTCATTGGGTCGGCGTTCGATAAAACAGTTGTCTACAAAAATGCGGTTCAGGGGGGTTTTCATCAAAGCAACCAAATGGGTGAATTATAGGGGGATGCTGGGAACACTCACGGCAAAGTCGGGCTCGACGAATTTCCTCCATATCTGTCCAGTACTGTCCTTTGAGAAAAACAAATCAACTTGCCCAAGCCTACGAAAAATAGTTGTAGCCATCTCATGGGTCATTGCATCGTTAGATGCAAGCTGACGCTGGATTTCAACACCCTCTAATGTTACGAGTCTTGGCTTAGGATGCACGATCCATTTCCTGCAGTGGGTTCATTGGGGAAATGCAGTTACTAAGTGAGAAGATGAAAAATGATGGTGAGTATTCAGTAAAAAAATTATTGCACAGGGGGGGGGCGATCTTGCCTCTCAAGGTTTAACATCGAGGTTGCACTCATCTAGTCTTTTATGGCCCTGAGTATAGTTGGGTTTGGTGGCACTGGGACTGATCCGGCGACCCAAGGATCTCTTCCAAATTTGCATTGAGGGAGATCGATCTTCAAATGTGCTCCATCGGTGGTTGATCCAAACAATATGAATCCGGGTGCTGGACGTATCTCAGCATAGTAAGTAACCAAGATGGCTGTAAGGTCATCATAAAAAGCAGCAATTTTGCTCGCAAATTCCTTGACAATTGCATCCTGGGATATGGGGATTTGATTGAGTGGTTCTTGCCCACATGTTGGTGTTGCGGCGAGGGCGGTCTCTGTCTCTCGTGAACATGTTTTCTTTGTTGTGCCCGACTGTATGCTTGATGATAAACTGCCATCCCTTTTCCTAGACACGGAACTATTGACAGACAGGCAACCTGCAAAAATGGATAATGGGTAGTGTCAGATTGGGTCATCGTGTATATGCATTCAAATTTCATAACGTAAACACGATGGATCGTTTACCTCCAGGGTTGCCTGGTGCTGGTAGTCGGGGTCCAATCTTGCTGGCTAACGGCGTGCAGAATTGAGTTTGATCTGTTGATACATGAGGGGGGGTCGCAAGTATTTGTTCCTTCATTTTCCAAGATGCATTTTTTGTTGCCATGTGCCTTACAACAAGTGCAACTCTCTGCTAAGCATGACATAAGCTTGTCTGTGAAATTAAACATATTGGACTGGAACGCTTGACGCATTTCTGATATGTTTTCTAGGCCGCGAGCATTCTGCTCCTGTAGAAGTATACCAAGCTTCTGCGCTGACTGGATAATCAAAATATAAAAGTTGGGTTAGTTGCGAGGGAAAACAATATGATGCTGAAAAAAATGATTGAATGCCTCCTTGACTGAATATAAGTGACTTACTATACTTGGGTAGCGTGTTCGTATGTAATTTGAAAACTCCTACGGACCATTTTTGGCATAACTACTTCGCAACATCAGCGTGCATGTGGCGTTTCCCCTCTTGGGAGCCGGTGCCGGCTTTGCTGTGGGACATTCCTTAGAAGGGAAGCCAATTAGATTGCTCACTGACAGCTCGGTCCATACCTGTTGAGTTGCAAATATGGTCATTGCATGTCATGAATGAAAATGATTGCATTACCAATCAGTAATATATTTTAGCACTGGGGGGCGGGGGTACCGTTGCACCGTGGAAGGAAACTTCACCTGCACCAACATTGACTGTAATTTTTTCCACCATCTTCTTCATCGCATCATAGTTGTACAGACCTATCCGCGGTGTTACACCTCGCAACATGTTTAGAACGCCTAGATCAAGACTATCTAGTACGTAAAGTTGTGATAAAAAGCCCATTAGCCAAAACAAATGATCATATGAATCTGAATAACATCAAAAAGTACGGGAAAAAGTTATTCATGAAGATCCCTAAAACAGAGTGAAAAATACCTGCAGGAACAGATGACAGCCAACTATGTGGACAGTTGGGTTTCTCTTGGACACATCTGCTTTGAACTTCCTCACAGCTTGGAACAGATGCTTCAGTACATATCCTCCCCAATTCCAATCCTTTATCTTGCTGATATCATTCAGTGCAGCCCAAAAGTCTATCGATATATAATCGTGCTTAGCAGTAGGAGCAAGTACATGACCGACTACAAAAATAACAAATGCAATCTTGAAACAGTCCTTCTCTATCTGTGTGGATGATTCTGTGATGGCTCGATTTAAGTACGCCTCAGCCGCTTTAAGACTGTGCGTGCCTCTTTCGCTAAATGATGCAGCCACACGCGTGTACTCAATACATGCTTCTGACGGCTCCACGCCTTCACCTTCTATGACCGTATTACCACATGGGATGCCAAAAACATAATTAAAGAGTTTAATCTACATCAACCCTATCCATTAGGTAAGCGTTGTACTTAAGGCTGATCTTCTGCCATGATTTGAGCTCTAGCATTCCATCGAATCCGGTTTCCTTGATTAACTGTCGCTTAAACTCACTAAACTGGCCTATGACCGAACCAACTTTGAGCAAAGATAGCCTGGACGTAAAGCACGGCGTGCCTGGCAAACCTGATGAACCACCGGATCCATCACAGTCGCTATTCCAATCTTTAGGTGACTGCTCGCTGTTCTCTACTCGATTGATAACCATAGCTGCTTGAATCCCACTAAATAAATCGAACATCTTCACCGTCTAGAACTAAGGCCCCTTGATTAGAAATCCTATAGTATGAGAGCAAGATCTAAGAACAGTGAGGAGCGAGCATTACGACCGAACATGTAAATGCTGGAGGTGTGGTTGTGGTGAGTACCTCTTGCTTAGGCCTGCCCCGGCTGACTGACGGAGGAGGGTAAGCCTAGCCGCCGTCGACCAGCTCCACGGCGAGCGGGCTGTTCGTCCGCCTTTGCTCCGTCTGGTGGATTCTCCTTGGGCGGCGAAGAATAGAGACACAGGTCTGCCTTGACTCTGCCTGAGGTGGGTGGGGCGAGGTAGATGACAGTGGGGAGGGGTGAAAAGGTGTAGTAAATTGCGTGACGGGACGTCTCGGGGGAAAGCGACCCGGCCTGGACGGATGGGTGTTGTTCCACGAAACATGCACCTCGCGTTTATCCATCTCACTAATTGAGTTATTTGGGTTAAAGTAAACATATCAGCGTGATGCCGATAATTTTTCTGTGTGCATAAAAAACACTGATAAATCCTGACTAATGTGGGTGAACCTGAACTACGACGTCTCGCTAATTAATCCTGACTACGACAAGCCTTGCAAAACTTGTTCCACTTTATCTAACTTGATAGGTACATGAAAAATGTCGTGCCATGATGGCAGGTAATTTTTGTGAATACATAATTATATGGTAATCTAATACTGTCGATGTGTCAAACAACCTCATTGACCTGTGAGAAAAAAATGTGGGCGAACCCTAAACCCCTCAATTCCATCCGGGATCTAGTCCAGGTTGGAGACAAAGAGATTTGCAAGATACAT
>NW_024117786.1:0-9977 GCF_003073215.2 Triticum urartu | reverse complement strand
CGGCATTCCCATCGGAGGAAGAATCGGCTACAACCTTAAGAGCATGATTTTTGCGTCGACTGGAGCCATAGAGATCTCTTTTATCTTCTTCTTGTTCCTCGTGAGTGTCCAGTCTTTCCATGACATCATCAGAGTCGAGGGATTTAATATCAGACCGTTCATGAATCATCAAGACAAGACCATCGAATGAGCTGTCAAGAGATCAGAGCAGTTTCTTCACAACTTCATGGTCAGTGATCTCTTTGGCGCCGAGACCTTGAACCTCATTCTCTATGTCACTGAGACGGTCAAAGGTTTGCTGACAACTTTCATTCCCAATGCGCTTGAAGCGATTGAATTTCGCCTGAAGAGTATCAATTCAAGCTTCTTTCTGAGTTGAAACTCCTTCATTGATCTTCTCTAGGACGTCCCACAAATCCTTCACAGTTTCACACTGGCGATACCGAAGAAATTGCGCTCGAGAGAGATGGCCACCAATTTCACCTTTTGCTTGCGCGTCCATCTGAATGAATTTCTTCTCCTTGTCAGTGGGGACTTGACGTATTGCAATGGTGAACCCGAACTGCACCACATTCCACATGTCATCGTCGTCTATTGCTCGGAGACAGATCTTCATCTTCTCCTTCCAGAAGGGATAGTCCGTCCCATCGAATATGGGAATCTTGAGAAGCGACTTGTAGCTCACTGAAGACATACTTAAACTCCGAGGTTGTTAGACCAAAATGAGCAGAGTCAAGGAGTACCTTGCTCTGATACCAATTGTAGGAATGAAGTATTTCTACCAGAGGAGGGTGAATGGGAGTTTTAATATTTCTTCAGAAATCTCAAAACTCTCGAAACCCAGAAGCGGAAATGAATGAAAAACAAACTACAACGAGCTAAAACTAAGTACCGCAAGGAAACTAGTCATGCTTGATAGCGACAAGGTATTTGGACCGGTTCGTCCTTCAGCACACAAACTACGTCTGGTTGGAGGGGTTGTGACTTAACAGGGAAGATAAACTCTCTTCATTCAATTCTCCTCGACAATTCCTTTGTCAACCAATGCCGATTACTCGTGGTAGATACTTGAGGCCATCTCCAAACCTTTACAGACTTGTTCTTCGAGAACCACAATCACTCTTGGTCTATGAAGAAATTGACACCTAACTGTCTAGAGAGTTTGCAGCTCTCAAGAGTAATAGGCAGACCGTACTGGACTTAGATTCGAGTGATGTTGAACCACTATCTAATTCTTCGGCTCTAGGGGTTTTCTCTCGGTGGATTTTAAACTCAAATCGCTCGGAGGGGGTTGCTCAACACTCTCCTGAGAATCAAACAGAGCAGTCACTAGACAAAGCTGATGCGGGGTGGCTATTTATAGCCGCAGCCTTCCCAGATAGGAAATGGCCATTTTGGACACATTGTCCAGCCAATGGCCAACCAACACGTTTCACAACGGTCGGATTTGGAGCAACGGTAACATTACTTAAGAAACAAGTAATGCTAACTCCTCGGTATGAAACAAATCTCTCGTAGTGAAGAAGATCACAGTCTCTTGCTGGCAAGTTTTGCTCGGAACACAAATAGATTTCTCTCACAACTTTCATAGGATTTGGGTTTGGCATCAGAGAATCAAAGTTTCGAACTCTATGCTCCTCTTAATAGTATGGTGGCCCTACGACTCAATAAAGCGAAGAAGAAGAACAAAATAAATGCTACGTCTTCACTTTGTCTTCATTCTTCCTCGGACACAGTCATTTTCTTCAGACAGACAACGAACCAACTGCTTGAACTTCAACAATTTTTAGGGGTCACTCTTGTTAACATCATCTTCGGTGATAACCTTCGCTGCAACGCAGGGAAATTATCTTCGTTGTTTGCATCAAACTCCTCGATATCTCAGGGACATGTTACTCTGTGTGCACTAGCAAACACATAAGTCACATAATGTTTATGTCAACAAACTTCAAAACATAAGGGGCCTATCATTGCACCAACAGATGCTTGTCCCAGTAAGGACAACACCCAAGAACCAGTCCACCCAGAAATCAAATTATCAAAGTAACGAACACAAATCATATGAGCATGATGAAAATTAACTTGACGATAATTCCCATGTGTCCTCGGTAGCATTTTGCTTTATATAAGATTCCGTCCAGGCTTATACTTTGCTACAGAAAGGGTTGGGCCACCTTGCTGCACTGTACACTCGTTGCTTGTTACCCGTTACGAATTATCTTGCTACAAAACTATCTATTACCCATAATTTTAGTGCTGGCAGAAAATACCTTGCTGAAAACTGCTTGTCATTTCCTTCTGCTTCTCATTGGGTTCGACACTCTTACTTATTAAAAGGGCTATGATTGATCCCCTATACTTGTGGGTCATCATTAGGCTCTATCAGGGTAGTAGTAGTCATCAGCGAGATCAGCTGGCTCCTGGGCTCCGTCATTTGATCACAACAATCGGGTAGATGGGGAAAGAGGTAGCAAAGCAACCGTGAATACTCATCCAAAGTACTCGCAAGACTTACATCAGATCTATACTAAGTATGCATTGGTATCAAGGAATGGGGCTATATCTTTGGACTAGACTACAGAAATGCCAGAATAGAGGGGAAGGCCTAGCCTATCGATTTTGAGAAATGTAGCATGCAAATTCAAAAATTTCCTACGCTCACGCAAGATCTATCTAGGAGATGCATAGCAACGAGTGGGAGAGAGTGTGTCTATGTACCCTCGTAGACCGAAAGCGGAAGCGTTTGACAACGCGTTTGATGTAGTCGAACTTCTTTTCATTCCGACCGATCAAGCACCGAACATACGTCACCTCCGAGTTTTGCACATGTTCAGCTCGATGACCGTGATGCCCGGATACTTAAGCTACAAGAACCTCTGCTAATGATGCTACCTCACCTCGATTACTGTTGCTAATCTTGCGTTAGTTCGAACCGATTTGAATTCAAATTAAAAATCAGGCAAACAACAAAATTTTTCAAACAATGAAACTAAAATGTTCAGGTCATGCCAGATAATGCATAGGTGATTATGGTGGTGAAACCAAACATTTATGAAATGCTTAACCGCACTAAAATGATTTAAATAGTATCAAAACTAATTATTAAAATGCCTTTACTAATTAATAAAATATCAAACTAAATTATTTGGAGACTAGACTTTTTGTGGTTGTGGACTAAATTGAAATACTAAATTAGATGCCAAGTATATAATTTACAAAAACTAAAAGAATAGGAAACAAAAATAAAATAAAATAAAATAAAACAACAAATATATAAACCTATAAGAATGCTAGCCGACCCTCCAACATGGAGCTCCCCCGATTTTATGCAGTTCTGCCCGTTCGATCTGGCCTTTGACTTATTTGTGCCATTGGATTTTCGCCTTTGGTAAATTTTGTTTTCACCCCACGGTGGTTTTCCGTGACCTATGACTGGTGGGCTGGTCCGTCGCATGGATTGGCTGGGTGAGCTGCGCTCACGTGCGAAAGAATTTCCGAACCCGCTCGCCCCACGCGCCGCGCACACAACAGACATTGCATGAACCCTAGCCTCCAATCCTCTGCCAGCACACCCTCACTCCTCCCTCGCTCCACTGCAGCCGCCACACTTCTCTCTCCTCGGTTCTCTCTTCCCCCTCATTCACCACAGCCATAGCCCCAGGAGCTCCGCAGTCCCTGTCAAGGAGATCCATGGCCTCCCAAGGTGCTCATCTGCCCAGGTCGTGAGGAAGCCGGGGGAGGAGGAGACCTCGTCGCGAGGGAGCTTCGGGAGGAGGAGCTCAACCCAAGAGGAGAGGATGCCAGCCAGGGAGTCGTCTTGGCTGGACGTGGTCCTTCGCGTCTTGAACCTAGCGCCGTAGGCGGCTCGTGCAGTGGCGCAGCGGAGGACGGCCTCAGCTGGTGGGTGACGGCGCCCGCATCTGGTGCATGACCTCGCATCCTGGGTGCGTGCTGGATTAGCTCGCGTCTTCAGGGCCTTCAGGTGCACTTCTCTCTCTCTCTCTCTCTCTCTCTCTCTCTGCCTTTGAGGTTGCAAATGCGAGCACGAGCTATTTGTAAAAATGCTCAAGGAGCAGTATGTGTGTTCGAGAGAGGGGTGGAAAAGAGGGTGACTGGAATAAGTGGAGAAGAAAGTTATTAGTTGATTTCCTATCAAAGAAAAGTAAATACCAGCCATGTTATACTTTCAGTGTGTTTCTTGGTTCCATTTGCATATAATTAGAGTAAACTAAACTGGATCCACATAATTTCTCCAGCTCCCTTGAAAGCTAATGTATTTGACCCTCCATTTTACTGTCAATTTGTAGTATGCTTTCTTATGCTTGAGTGGTCGATAGATTTTAGGTTTGAGCAGCTCATTGTCAAATTTAAAAGTATAAGGGACAAGATAAATTGTGATCTTGCATTGTCTACTCCCCTACTCCCCTATTGATGTGGCTCTTGATTTCTGAAGCTCCTAGGATTTAATAAGATGTCTTGGGCTTCATTGGAAAAATGATCTACCTGGAGCAATGATACATGTAAGTCTTTTATTTTAAACACTAAAAGCATTAAGTTAGCAGGTACTAAAACATCTGAACTATGTTAATTGGCTGTCCTTGGATGGCAGTGTAGATTGGCATTGAAGGATGGTGGCCTTTTTCTTGCACCAATTCTTCTCTCGTGTGTGCTCCAGTGTTGATAATCTTTTGGGACCATTTTTTCTATAACTGCTTATACAGATGTTTAATTAGTTGCACAGACATACATACATGATTTTGCGAGGAAATTACTTTCTTTGATCTGTTCTTTATAAATGTTTTTTCAGTGGTTGTTTAATATAGATGTTTCATTTCTTGCGTAAGCATATATGATTCTATGAGCAAATTATCTTCACTGGTCTGTTTTAGAGGGATGTTTGATTAGCTACACAACATACATAGTTCTGTTAGTAATTTGTTTTCCCTGGTCATCTTGATCTTCAGTTCTGTTGGTGACCGTTTGCATGGTGGGTCATGTTAGCAGTGGGTATAAGGGTATCCAGTGCCCAGCCTTTATATTTTTATCAGGTGTATTCACCACTATGCATGTGTATATGATGTTGGCCTAACTCTATACATTTTGTTGGTGTGATGATTCATCCTCTAAAAAATTATATTGTGTCCTGTTGTGCTAGATGTTTGAGGTTTGGCTTTAAAAAGAAGTTATTTCTAACGGAAGGTCAATGTGAGAAAAAGGCAGTGTATACATTTTATTTGGAGCTTATCTGTGACCTTGTGCACTTGTCTTTATATATGCTCTTCTTCGTAGATATCTTCCTGTCGGTTCTCTTATGAAGATCTTTCCCCTTATCTGATTTGTTATACCATATCAGGAACCATGGTGTCCTACTGCACTTGATCTGTGAGCTGTACAAGACCTTCCGCAACTTCAAAATTCATGTTTCAGATTATTTGCACCCCAGAAAGACAACTTCCACCATGAATGGATGCTTTCTAGATGCTACAACGGATGAGCTTAATGTGTGGGTTATTTAATTTCACTGCCACTGTTTCAGTTTATTCAACTATGGTTCTTGTTTATGATATAGATATATTTATGGATTCAGGAGTGATGTTACATGTATTATCTGCTGTGAAGAGACGACAACAGCAAAGAAGCTGCTTTGTGGGCACTTGTTTCATGTGCATTGTCTGAGGTCATGGCGAGAGCGCCAAAATACTTGCCCGACATGTAGATCTCCCATTGCCCCCCGGACAATGGACGTGCTCCATCAGCGCGATAGCATGAAGCCCAACTGGGAGTTAGCTTGGTGAGCTTCGTTTTGTTGTTCAATTTTTTGTTTTGATTTTTTCTACTTAACCATTTCTATCAGTGAGGGCTACAATTGGCAAATAGTTTTTATGTGATTCCTAATTTAGTGTGAGGAAAAATAGCTGCAGGCGTCGGTGCTCCAGGTCCAGAAGGAGTAACAAGCAAGAACGTGAACAGGCGCCCAACAAAATAGGCAATCTTCATTGAAAGTTGTAACATATTTACAACTGGATTCAGTTTTAAATCAGAAATAGAAGTCGTTCAAGTTTCAGACAGTTATATGATGTGGCATGTGCATGCTTTACAGTTACCTTGCAAGTGTCGTGATGATGCATAGATATTTATGTATCTATATGAATGTCAGACCCTGCGTGATTGATCTTATTTTATTCCTATGTGAGAACTAGCTCTCCTTTAGTAATGCAGTACTTTTATACTAGACTAAAGTGGGAATGGTTGGATTGCGCTCTATAGGACAGTGTGATTTCTTCTCATAGAATGTTGTCATCTATATCTTGCTGAATGTACATTACTATATTTTGCATGATAATATGTTTTTGCTATGCCAGTCATATAAGTTATCTATTTTCTACAGGTTGTTACATCCCCAAAGAGGATTCCAGCAGCAAAAATTCAAGCTTGAATGGAAGGTAGTCCAAGAGCTTTATGATGTTGATTTCTTTACGAACATTATGGGAAGTGGACTTCATTATGATTGGTGCCACATTCCTAATTTACTGCTCATTTCGTAGTTGTACAAAAAAATGCCTGGGCGTGCAAGTTTTATGTGAAAATGATGCACCGGCGGTCTTTTGGAAGAATGGGAAAATCACATGGATGTCGGATTGCAAGCACGTAGGGCATTGCTTATGTGGCGTACAGTTCATAAAAACTTCCTGAATTGAGTATTTATTTTTCAGTTCTATGCTTTGTTAGACTACTAGAGCTAGAGGTGTTAAAATCCTAGATGATGCTAGATGGTGTAATGGCATTAGTGCTGAATTATATTACAAATGTACAATTTGGATAAGTATAACAAATCTATTAGATTTGGTTTTTTATTCATATCATCAGTCTACAATCACCACTCTGCTCTGCCTTTCACTTTGCAGCCCTCGCTCAGGTCTTACTCTGTCTCGCCTAGCTGCCACTCTCTTCTAGAGTGGTTGTGACCCCACCATGCGCAAGGTATTCACCAAGAACCAGAAGGTGCTCTTTGGACACTATGGGTATGGCTACATCCGTGGCTGGAGGAAATTTGCGGCCATTTCAATTCAGCCCATTTTACACCTACCGGTGCATTAATAATAATTATGATATATGCATATTACATTATTAGTCTTCACCTTTTTTACATACTACTCCCATTTGAATACACTTTTAGAAAAAGTAAACATACCTATGGTAGACACATTCTTGCCTGTACACTTCTTTTTGAAACATTTAAAAAACTCAGTTTACAGAGTATGGGTTGGTTACTACGTTGGAGTAATTATGGACATCTCAAATTTAGCGCCTAGGATTCCTATTTTGACTGATTTGAGTATCTCTTGGTGAGTCCTCAAATTACAAATTTGAAAATAACTCTCCTGAAAACGCTGGCAAAACTCTATGTGGTCTATAGATAAATATTTGATGATCTTGCTTAATAACTTGCTAGCGGGCAGAAAATATATCATGTTAGTACCATTCATGTATCTGCTTTCACAGACCATCTAACATGACTTCTATACTACTCCCATTTGAATACACTTTTAGAAAAAGTAAACATACCTATGGAAGACACATTCTTGTATGTATACTTCTTTTTGAAGTATTTAAAAAGCTCAGTTTACAGAGTATGGGTTGGTTACTACGTTGGAGTAATCATGGACATCTCAAATTTAGCGCCTAGGATTCCTATTTTGACTGATGTGAGTATCTCTTGGTCAGTCCTCAGATTACAAATTTGAAAATAACTCTCCTGAAAACGTGGCAAAACTCACATGTGGTCTATAAAGAAATATTTGATGATCTTGCTTAATAACTTGCTAGCAAGCAGAAAATATATCATGTTAGCACCATTCATGTATCCGCTTTCACAGACCATCTGACATGACTTCTTATTAATTTTGACAGGATGCTAAGGGCTGCAAGAAATAAAATAGTATGTTACATTTTGCCTACAGGTAAGGAAACCTGTACCTTATTTCTGCAAAGATGTGCTCTATTTTTTTTATTCCATGAGTATTTGCATTCCCTATAGAAGCTGACTGGTTATATTTATGTTTAGTACACCATCATAATCTCCCAAATACTGCACTCATTTATACTTTCCCGCCCATGTTTAAAATAGTGTGTTTTAGTTCTGATTACAACCATATAGGTATTCATGTATAAGATCGTTTGCTTTCAGTTCTGGTTAAATCATCTTGGATGATCAATCAAATTTCCGGTGATGATACTCTAGCGGATCAGGCTTCTAAACCACTATCACTTTCCTGACAGAAGTTGTGCATGTAGTACAGATTTTCAGTTCAGCAAGCTCTTTTTTAGTTAGAGATCAATTTTGAAGACTAACATGTCATATGAATGCTCCCAGCTTAGCAAAAGCCTTGATCTTTCCAATTTTGTAAGTTGAGGGAATACTTTGCTACTTCAAAATCTCCAGATAAAAGTTGACGAATTCATACGATAGTTGATTGGAAACATATATCTAGCAATTCATTTTTTCATGCGCACAATGGGATAAATTGATGTAACACAAGCCTTTACAACTTAGTGCTGTTGTTATTAGAATCAGGAGACTTGCTTTGTTACCGTACTTAGAGTTGCCGATTGCTTACTATAGTAATAGCCAGGAAGGTTTGTAGTCAACTTATCTGCAGTTGTAATTAGTCGACTTATGCTCCTTAAATTGTTGTTCTTTGGTGACCAGTGAATGGGCAATTGACTCTTGCGTATATGGTTGATTTAATTGTTGGGAAAATCTTCAGCACATTGTAATGTGAAAGGTTTTACCCCGCAAAAAATAAAAGTATGAAAGATTTTGATTTTTTTCTTGGGACTTCTTCATACACTTTTTACTATTGTATTCACTATAGTTTTCCTGGATCGAACTCCTTATCAGGTTGAAGCTTTTCACATAAGCATCGCAGCCCCAAACTTTAGGAAACGACAACTTAGGTTTCTTGCTAAACCACAATTCATATGGTGTCGTCTCAACAGATTTAGATGGTGCCCTATTTAATGTGAATGGAGCCATCTCTAAAGCATAAGCCCAAAACGATAGCGGTAGATCGGTGAGAGACATCATAGGTCGCACCATATCTAATAAAGTACGGTTATGACGTTTGGGCATGCCATTACGCTGTGGTGTTCCAGGTGACGTGAGTTGCGAAACCATTCCACATTATTTCAAATGAAGACCAAACTCATAACTCAAATATTCACCTCCACGATCAGATCGTAGAAACTTTATTTTCTTGTTACGATGATTTTCTACTTCACTATGAAATTCTTTGAACTTATCAAATGTCTCGGGAGCTAGTTGATGCAGCGGTGAGGAGAGATGTTGATATCCTTTGCGTCCAAGAAACCAAATGGAGAGGACAGAAGGCGAAGGAGGTGGAGGATACCGGCTTCAAGCGGTGGTACACAGGGACGGCTGCAAACAGAAATGGCGTAGGCATCTTGATCAACAAGAGCCTCAAGTATGGAGTGGTAGACGTCAAGAGACGTGGGGACCGGATTATCTTGGTCAAGCTGGTAGTTGAGGACTTGGTTCTCAATGTTATCAGCGCGTATGCCCCGCAAGTAGGCCACAATGAGAACACCAAGAGGGAGTTCTGGGAAGGCCTGGAAGACATGGTTAGGAGTGTACCGATTGGTGAGAAGCTCTTCATAGGAGGAGACCTCAATGGCCACGTGGGTACATCTAACACAAGTTTTGAAGGGTTGCATGGGGGCTTTGGCCATGGCATCAGGAATCAAGAAGGAGAAGATGTCTTAAGCTTTGCTCTAGCCTACAACATGATTGTAGCTAACACCCTCTTTAGAAAGAGAGAATCACATCTGGTGACTTTTAGTAGTGGCCAACACTCTAGCCAGATTGATTTCATCCTCTCGAGAAGAGAAGATAGGCGTGCGTGCCTAGACTGTAAGGTGATACCTGGAGAGAGTGTTGTACCCCAGCATAAGCTGGT